>NW_028324205.1:2715255-2866103 GCF_054372755.1 Phalangium opilio
TCGATCTTCGAGAACAGCATAGCTGTCGAAAGAGTAACGCACTTCCGTTTCATGGGACCAATCATAATAGGACTCTAGGAGGCGCGAAACTTGAAACTATTATTAGCGAACGAAAAACTAAGATCGTTTATTTTTGTTTAGGATGTGAGGGTTTAGTTTAATTCTTGCAGGTTTTAAGCGATCTAATTTGATGTAGGATAGACAGTATAAAAATAAGTATTCAAAAGTAATTTGGCTAATACTATATTATTATTTACATAACCCTAACCTATGATCTACAGGATAAAGTTTTTATTCGACTGCTCTAAACGTATAGATTTATCTCTAACTACTAGCAAAGGGGCATAACATTAGTGTTACTTTTTCGACCGCCATTTTAAAAGATGACGGCATGTTAAACCCGAAAACCCATAAGACACTTTTTATTTTTAGTCGAACGGTTTCGAGAGTAGGATGTTATTCCAAAAGGATAGTTATATTTCTCGCCGCCTTTTTTCAAGATGGCCGTGCATTCAAGCCATATTTCTTGATGTGCACATACGACTTAAGAGTAACGTCCCTGCATAAATTTCAGCATCGTTGCCCGTCGGGACATCTTTGTTACTTTTTGGGCCCCCATTTTAGAATATGGTTTCAAATCATACCCCAAAACTCACAAAGCCTGTATATTTGATACCGTGTACCGGTGTACCTAATGTTCGGGGAATCAGTTGAAAAGCGCAGACATTATTCCACATTTCTTGCAGAATTTTTCAAGATGGCTATAGATTAAAAGCAATTTATTTAACGTCCCTTCAAAATTTAAGGGGAACTGTTTTGCCTGGGCGTTAACATTACAACACCAGAGGTATATATGAAATTTTATATACTTCTGACAACACGGTGTCTTCGTAAAATTCACCTAATAATTTCTCTAGCTTGATTATCTAACTCAAAGCGAGCTAAATGTAGAAGGGCAGCTATTTACACTAAGATTAAAACTCATGAAAGAAGGGTCACTCGAAACGAAAAGACGATCTCGACAGCTACTACCCTGTCGATATCTAGTTCGACAACTTTGTCGATAATCGAGATGTTTAAGTTCGACAACTTCTTACAGAATACCATTTTTGTGATTTTCGAGATCTCGGTTCGAGATCGAGAGAGATGTCGATCGACAACTCGCTTTCGAAGCTTACAGAATAGGCCCCCTGGGGGGCTATTCTGTAATTTTCTTAGATGTCGATCTCGATCTCGAAGCGAACACGATCTCGAAGATAGTCGTATCGATCGAGATCCTTCTCGAACGAAAAATGGTATTCTATAACATGTATCGTTCGAGTTCGATACCGGAGTTCTCGATCTTCGAGAACAGCATAGCTGTCGAAAGAGTAACGCACTTCCGTTTCATGGGACCAATCATAATAGGACTCTAGGAGGCGCGAAACTTGAAACTATTATTAGCGAACGAAAAACTAAGATCGTTTATTTTTGTTTAGGATGTGAGGGTTTAGTTTAATTCTTGCAGGTTTTAAGCGATCTAATTTGATGTAGGATAGACAGTATAAAAATAAGTATTCAAAAGTAATTTGGCTAATACTATATTATTATTTACATAACCCTAACCTATGATCTACAGGATAAAGTTTTTATTCGACTGCTCTAAACGTATAGATTTATCTCTAACTACTAGCAAAGGGGCATAACATTAGTGTTACTTTTTCGACCGCCATTTTAAAAGATGACGGCATGTTAAACCCGAAAACCCATAAGACACTTTTTATTTTTAGTCGAACGGTTTCGAGAGTAGGATGTTATTCCAAAAGGATAGTTATATTTCTCGCCGCCTTTTTTCAAGATGGCCGTGCATTCAAGCCATATTTCTTGATGTGCACATACGACTTAAGAGTAACGTCCCTGCATAAATTTCAGCATCGTTGCCCGTCGGGACATCTTTGTTACTTTTTGGGCCCCCATTTTAGAATATGGTTTCAAATCATACCCCAAAACTCACAAAGCCTGTATATTTGATACCGTGTACCGGTGTACCTAATGTTCGGGGAATCAGTTGAAAAGCGCAGACATTATTCCACATTTCTTGCAGAATTTTTCAAGATGGCTATAGATTAAAAGCAATTTATTTAACGTCCCTTCAAAATTTAAGGGGAACTGTTTTGCCTGGGCGTTAACATTACAACACCAGAGGTATATATGAAATTTTATATACTTCTGACAACACGGTGTCTTCGTAAAATTCACCTAATAATTTCTCTAGCTTGATTATCTAACTCAAAGCGAGCTAAATGTAGAAGGGCAGCTATTTACACTAAGATTAAAACTCATGAAAGAAGGGTCACTCGAAACGAAAAGACGATCTCGACAGCTACTACCCTGTCGATATCTAGTTCGACAACTTTGTCGATAATCGAGATGTTTAAGTTCGACAACTTCTTACAGAATACCATTTTTGTGATTTTCGAGATCTCGGTTCGAGATCGAGAGAGATGTCGATCGACAACTCGCTTTCGAAGCTTACAGAATAGGCCCCCTGGCCCTCTGGCTCAGGTTTTAGGATTCGAAACGGACGAGTACATTACTGGGGAATACATTTGTCCCATTCCATTGTCTCAACAAGCTAGAAATATTACGATAAACTACACCAATAATTATATCGAGATAAAATTGAAAAAAACTTTAAAACTTCAAAATCGTATGGTAACGGTAAAGATTCCTGAGGGACCCTATAGCGTCGACGCCCTATTGGAAGCTATGAATAGAGCGATACCCGAAGCTCATCAATCTCGGTTTAATTTCTCATTAAACGATAACGGTACCGTTCGAATAACGTCTGATAAGGAGTGCACCGTGCTTTTTAGAGGCGTTCGTAACAAATTAGGTTCTATGTTAGGATTCGGTGACCAAACTAATCGTCTATTAGGGTCTGCAAACGCCAACTTCAAACCGGATTTAGTCAGTCAATATTTATACGTTTACACTGATCTGATATACCCCCAGTTTATGGGCTCTGGTTTCAAACCTCTTCTACGCGTCATTCCCACTAAAAACGATACGTCGGAGAAAATTATCACATACGATACTATAGACTATTATCCTATAAGATCCAACGAAATAGAAACTATCAAAATTGATATTAGAGACGAGGCCGACGCTCCTATATCCTTTATATCGGATCGCATCATTATCAAAATTCACTTTAGACGACATGTCTCGACCTAATAGGTACGTGTCCTACTATCAGGAACAGTTCCTCGGATCTCCACCAGGTGTATTAGTGCAAAAGGGATATGGGTTGGGCGGAATTTTTAGAGCTTTGATGAGAATGTTAACTCCTCTAGCGAAACCGATAGCTAAGAGCGTGGGTAAAGAAGCTTTAGGACTCGGTGGAAGGTTTATTCAAGATTTGAACGCTGGAGAAGAACCCAAGAGAGCGTTCAAAAGGAATCTAAAAATAGCCGGCTCAAATTTAATTCATAAAGCGGGTGATAGTCTGGCTAATTCTCAGTACGGGTCTGGTATTCGACGGAAACGTCAGAAGATACGCAAGAAGAAAAGTAGATCAAAGGCCGATTTTTTATCATAAAACAAGATGGCCCAATTCGAAGGGATGATGGGGGAATTAGACCTATTCGCGACACCCCCTTTGAACGCTAATATTATAACTAGTAGCGACGAAAGTTATCAACCTTTAAGTTCCGTAACGGATAGTGGACCTTTGGAATTTTTAGTCCCTGGCACGAGCGAACATTATATCGACCTTTCTAAAACTAGGTTAAGGCTGAAGGTCAGGGTGCTTCATTTGGACGGCACCGAAGTACCAGCCGCTGAAACCAAAGTAGCTCCGGTTAATCTTTTACACGCCGCCCTCTTTTCCCAAATAGACGTCTTTTTAGGAAACACGAGCGTTCAGTCCCCTAACCAAGGAGCCCCTTATATCGCTTATCTCGAGAATTTATTAAATTACGGTATAGATGCTAAAGAAAGCCAACTAAATCTAGGGTTGTATTATAAGGATAGTCCGATCGATCCCGATTCCGCCTGGGTGGCAGCCAATAAAAATCTTACTACCAATGGGATATTAAGAAGAGCCGAGAGAGCCAAGGTATCGAGTACGATAGATTTATACGCCCCGTTACACGTTGATATTTGTCGCTTAAATCGTTTCCTATTGAATAATGTAGACGTTAGATTTAGGCTTATTCGATCCAAACCAGAGTTTTGCGTAATATCGAAAGAAGCCGCTGATAAGAAATATAAAGTGGTTATCGATAATGCCTCATTGTACATTAAAAGACTAAAAATAAATCCCGAAATAATGTTAGCCCACGCTACGGTATTAGAGCAAACCAGCGCCATCTATCCTTTGAATCAAACAGTCGTGAAAACCTTTTCAATTCCAGCTGGAATGAACGACGTTAATCGAGAAAACGTCTTCTTAGGTAAAATACCTCAAAGAGTAATCATAGGTCTAGTTCGAACCTCGGCCTTTAATGGTAATCATTCTTTAAACCCCTTTAATTTTGAAACCTTTGATCTTAATTACCTATCCGTCAACGTCGGTACCGATACCTATCCTTCGGAAGCCTTTACGCCTGATTACGAAAACAATCTATACACTCGAGAGTACATGTCGTTATTCACCTCTCTAAACACATACAGAAAAAACAAGGGAAATTTTATAACGTACGAAGAGTACAAAAAAGGTTACGCTTTGTATTGCCTAGATTTAAGCCCGGATGAAAATGCGGGGGCTAGTCATCTTTCTTTGCCCCGACAAGGAAATCTACGTATCAATATGAAATTTAAAAACAATTTACCACACAATGTCACGTGCATAATTTATTCCGAATTTGAAAATTCTATCATGATAACTAGGGATCGCTCGGTGTTATTTAATCCCGAGTAAAAAGGCTCTATATAACCTCTGATTTAAGAAGCATTCTCTCATAACCGGTTAGAGATGAATCAAGTACACTACCTATCGGAGAAGCAAAACATTTACGTTGGAAGCGGAATTCTTCCCGTCTTCAATGTCAAACGACTCGATACTAAAACCGAAGCGTCTTTCGACAGTTGTATTTGGAATAGTATATGGACTTTCGAAGCGGATATTGACGCTTTCTTTAACGGAATAACGGGACGATTTCTGACTTGGTTAGTTGACGGTACTCAGAGAGTTAAGCTAGAATGCTTCGTATGTCAGAGAGGAAAAATAGTTGATATTCGTCCATATATTAGAGGATCGAATAATAGATATAATATTCTATTCTCAACATCGAAAGGATTTTCATTAAATAAAGACAGTTGGTTAAGGTTAAAGAACTTGAAAAATGTTATTGGTAGCGAATTAAAGCGAAAAGAAGAGGCCAGAGAAATAATGAAGAAAATTGTCTTGGACAGTTTGACCAATATTTTATTTAATTTCACTGATTCGTGCGAAAATATCAGCTGTCACAACGAAATCGCCCACGATATCACTTGTTTACCCACGGATACTAATTGGAGCGAGAGAGTGGAGAAAAACCTAATTAGAGCTATTCCGTTGCTTAACTACGAAAGAATTCTAGAATCCTTTGTCGAGGAATACGGAGATTACGAAGACGACGTCTCAATTTTATTTAACGATATTCTCGGAAACTTTGTCGGTCTAAAAACTGAACTAATGTACGGTTAAAATATATGTCACTCTTATCTCGCGTGTATTGGGTCATGGATTACTCTAAGGCGTCTGAAAATATTCCGAGAGGATTTGAAATCGTTGGAATGCGTTACCTCGGAGAAGAGCAAAATGAATTTAATATCGAAATTACTCGATAAACGGTGCCTAGGGACCAGGAGATATTCGCCAGAGAACAACCACTACCGAAGCTAATGTCCTAAATGATCCAGTGTTTAATGACGTATCTATTTAAAATATATTCTTGGAAATTTTGTCGGTCTAAAAACAATGTATTGTTAATTTTTAAGTAACCGAATAAAATATAAATTACTCTTATTGTTGCGTTTCCTATACCTACGTTATATATCAATTTTTTTTCCTTATTTAGAAAATATTCCAGAAAATTGTATCTCTCCCTCTTATATAATACCCTACAACTACGTTATATTATCAGATATCATTTTCGATCTTGTTTAGAAAAAAAAATGTCTCTCTCAAACGCGTACTACGACCCCGAAAATCCCTCCTCTTTTTCCGGATTGGATAAATTAACGAAAGGAGTTCCTCAGTCTTCGAGGAAAGAAGTTGAGAGTTTTCTATTAAAACAACCCACTTATACTATTCATCGTTATCGTCGATTAAAGTTTCCTCGCAATAAAATTACAGTGACATCTATGGATGAGACTCATCAGGCTGATTTAATAGTTTTAGATAAACTTTCCAGATACAACAAGGGTATGAAATATTTGTTAAGTAATATAGATGTTTTGAGTAAATACGCCTACGTTATACCTATTAAAAACAAGACTTCCGCGGAAGTTATAAGAGCTTTTAAAATAATACATAAAGATGTTGTACCCACGAATATAAATACGGACGCTGGCTCTGAATTTTTAGCTAAACCAGTTCAGCAATATTTTAAAGAGAAAGGTATTCACCACTACGTAGCTTACGGGAATAAAAAAATTGCGATCTGCGAGAGATTTAACAGAACGGTTCAAGAGAAAATACACAAATTCATAACTAGCGCTGATACTCGTAGCTATCTGAGTGCGTTACCAAAAATAGTTAAGGCTTACAATCACTCGATACACCGCTCAACTGGTATCGCGCCAGTCAATGTTAATCTACAAAATGAGCATAAGGTGTGGTACCGTCTTTTCGGTACCATTAAACCTGGGACAAAACCAAAGCTAAAAGAAGGTGATTTAGTAAGGTTGAGTAAATTTGAAAAAACCTTTTCAAAGGGATATAAAGGCTACTTTACAAAAGAGATCTTTATTATTGATAAGGTTCTATACCGTAATCCTCCAGTATACGTCGTTAAAGACAAAAATAACGAGATAATTAAAGGAACGTTTTACGAATACGAACTATCTAAAGTGATATGAATACGTTACAAATAAATCAAATATTATCATGCGACCAGAGGACAAAACCCTACTACCTAGGTACTTTTCCTAGAGACATGCTTCCCAGGAAACCTAGAAAGAAGAAATTTTGTTTTGTTCTGAACACGGAGAGAGCCGAGGATCCTGGACTTCACTGGGTAGCCATTTACGTTGAAAACAATGAAGGTAATTTTTTCTGCAGCTACGGGCAGAGCCCGGATACGTATAAAATTAACCTGGCCAAATACGCGTCCAGATGGATCTATAACGATAAATTAATTCAAGATATGTTCTCCCTTTGTTGCGGACCTCATTGTATATTCTTCCTTATTCAAAGATGTCTAGGAAATTCGTTTCATAGAGTTCTGAAAATGTATGAAAATAAAACGGAAATTAACGACGCCTTATCTTTATGGAATATCTGCCTTCACTTGTTAAGACATAGATATGAAAAATGTAACCAATAAAATATTAAAGTTGTAATGTTTAATAATCAGATACACTTGTATTGAATGCGAGAATAAAAATATTTATTATTCGATTATAATTTTTTATATAAATTGTAATTATCATGCTTTTATATAAATTGTAATTATCATGCTTTTATATATAATCAGATACAAGCTTTTTTATATACTCAAATACATGCTTTTATATAATCAGATACGTGTTTTTCAATATAATGAGTTAGATGCTTTTTACCTCTCCGTGTGACGTAGTCCAGGAGAGGTTCTGTAACGGCCGTGTCTGTGTGTGTGTGTGTCTGTGTGTCTGTCTGTCCGTTGTTACACCCACGTGACCGCGTTCGCAGTTTGCGTATCGGAGCAAACGTGTTCGCCATTTCCGAACTGCTTTCACAGTCACGGAAATGGCTCCTCTACTTGAGTTCTCACACCACCAATCTTCTGGTCTTTGTCCATACCACACGGACACTAGTCTGTTCTTACTGGCTGCTAATCACCACCATCATCTGGTCTTCGTCCATTCCACGTGGACACCAGTCTGTACATACTGGCTTCTAATCACCACCATCTTCTGTTCTTTGTCAATTCCACATTGACACCCGTCTGCACTTACACTGCCTTCTAACACCACCATCCACTGGTCTTCCGTCTATTCCACATAGACACCAATCTGTATCATTGGCTTCTACTCCATTATCATCGTTTGGTTTTAGGATATACGCGGCGATCAGCTAGGGTTACGAGAAACGTCTAGCCTCCCTAAGGTAGGATCGCTACCAAAGGTTTTCGCATTTGCGGTTTTTCCTTACTATTATAATGGAAACGAATCGTATATATACCCCAAAATTTGAAGAAAGCGGGAAGAGGGGTACCCTTCACTTTAAACGTCAATATTAGCAAAGTTTGAGAAGATAATAAGTATAACTTTATTTTAAACGATTTAACTATTATTAATGTTAATTATTGAAGATTAAAATAATTAAAAATAATTATATTTATTTAAATATTAAAGATAAACCTCTCGTGCAAAGAGAGAGATTATCATTGCCTCCTATATCTACCAAGGCCCGTGCATGCGATATATTTCCTTCATTGCCTCCTATATCTATCAAGGCCCGTGCATTGTGATATATTTCATTCATTGCATAAACATAAGCGAGATTGTTTTGGGGAAAAAATACTGCTTCCACTAATGCGTTTATACTCCTTGTTACTGTTGTATAGAGTAATCATGATAAAAGCTTAAAAAATTACGAGAGGACAGACCTTTTTTATCCTCATTCAAAAATATTTTTTGGTGCTAAGACTGCTTTAAAAAATCCAAACGGTTAGGCATTGGTAAAAAAGACAAATGATATTTTTCAAATCTTATGAGATAACGCCCACATAGTTGAAAATTGCCGTTTTTTATCCGCGGGAGCCATTCCTTATGAGAATTTCGATGCTAGTAGGTTGTCAATTAAACTACCGGTATATTATTGTTGTTGGGAATTGGATATTAAGTCAAATTAAGTGGTTGTAAAGAGCCAGCAGGTTTTTGCCACTTCTTTTTGTGAGTATTTGATTTTTATATGTAAAATGGAGGAAGATAATGTTGAGAGTAAGGATGAAATGCGGAAGCGCAAAGCGCGGGAAAGGATGAGGGCAAAAGGTCGACGTTTTCATTGGATACTTAAGGTTATATAATCTTCTCGACACGGAGAGGTAATATTTTGGTTTTCCCGACTTGTATATAAAATGTAATAATCATTATTAAGGTTATTTTTTTGCCTTTCTATAAGTTACCCATTCGATCTTAGATTCGGGCTTTTGAAGTTCTTTCAAACTAGCTTCGCGATCTTTTTTTATTTTGGCTTGTGTAGGGTACGGTTTTGATTTCGTAGATGGAATTTTCGCGAGTCTTTTTTTCGGCGAAGTCTCATCGTTAGGGTTAAGTTTCCGGAACTTTGAACCAGAAGCGCCCTTCGTTGATAAGGCCTGTTGAGACGTCACGGGCTGATTCGGTACCATGGGTGTTAAAACTGGCATACTCGGCGTTTGAGACGTCCCGGACTGTTTCGGTACCACGGGTCCCATGGGTGTTAAAATTGGCATACTGGTCGTTCGAGAGAGAGACGCTGGCGTAGTAAACGATATCGCCGGTGTTTGACCCATTGCTGTACTACTCATTATAGGCTGTGGGGTAGTCAGACTCGAGGAGATATTAAAAGGGATACTTTGGGGAGGGGTAGCGACATTAGTAGGGACAATTTGGGAGGGGGTAGAGATATTAATAGGTATATTCTGGATAGGGGTAGGCCACGATGGAGGAATCCAAGACGAGGATGAAGGACTTAGAGGCTGTATTTTACTCGACACTCCGGGTGCTGGAAAAGACGAACTCGTTGTAGGTGGCAAGATAGTAACGCTTGGTGGCTCCGCTAAACTCTTTAAAGATAAATATTTTTGAAGAGTTAAAAGGTACTCCTTCAATTTTTCCTCGGCAGAACCAGGCTTTCTCAGTACCTCTTTAATGGCGTTGTCTAAACTGTTAACTTCCTTTTGATTGTCCGTCAGTAAAGCCGCTGGTACTAAAACGCACTTTTTCATTATCTAGTAAAGACCGAAGCTATTGTCGGTATTAACATTGAAAGCAACGCCGGCCAGAATCCTCCTACCTGTTTAATTAACACCTGTCGCCTCTTTTTGTCGCTTAAACCTCTCTTGGATAAATACCTTATAACGTTTTTGTAACGTTGAAGTCTTTTCTTTTTATGACGATTCAATGGAATACCGCCGTTCTTCAAATTATAACAAATACCGCTTATACAATCCAATTGGGGTCGCGTACACTTTGATTTTAAAAGTTTTCTTTGTTTCACACCGCTTTTACGCAAGAGATTTAAAAAGGGTAATTGGTTCCTAACCGACACGGGTAAAGGCATGTCTCGAAATGAGGTTAAATAAATTGAGATTTATATTTTATGGATTATTATTTTCTAACGTAGATTACCATCGGTCCTTCATTAGGGAATATATTGGACCTAAGTCTTAAACTATTATCGGTACTTTGTTTTAGATCTATTAAGATATAAGAATACGCTTTTTCGGTACTATCTTCGTACGCTTCTGTTAGGCGTTTGGTGTCTGTAGGAAAAAGCTGACGACTTAAGCTAGATTCCCACTTGACCGAAAAAACACGGCGGAAATCACGCAGTCGACGGTAGAAATTTTAACTTACGCCGGCGTCCGGCGGTAGACCGTTCACACTACGACTGAATTTTGAGTTCGGCGGTAGATATTTTTCGATCACGTGACAGATGGGAGTGTTTTCAACGACATCTATTTCACACTCTGAATAAAATTATTAAATATGGAAGATCTGTCGGAATCTGAGTTTTGTAGCGACACACTGAGAATTTTAAGTGTTTGTAATTATACATTACTTAGTTATTTAATGTATAAAAGCTATCGTCAGAGTCAGGAAAGACGATTTTGGGTACGTGATATATTTAAAAGGCGCCAAGAGCTAGGTTACCAAGCTACTTTAGTCAAAGAAATGCGAGAATTGGACAGCCAAAAACATTTCCAGTAAGCCTTGGCTTAATAATTTCTAGTGTTTAATTTAGTTTGCCTATGTTCAATATCATGTTTTTAATAGGTTCTTTAGAATGAATCGAGATGAGTTCGATGAGCTTCTTGCATTAGTAAGACCTCTTATTTATAAACCTGACTCTAGGTTTCGCAAATCTGTAACTCCTGAAGAAAAGCTCTCATTAACGTTAAGGTAAAATTGATTTGACACTTGACAAGTTGACAGTGTTGGCCCCAGTACCATGGTGGAGTAAGTCTACTTCCTTGGTGCCAACACTGTGATGTGGTTGTTAATTTATCATGCATTAGAAAACACATTTATAATCATCTTCACATTTATAAATAATCAGATATCTAGCAAGTGGCGACATGCAAATAAGTCTGTCCTTCGCTTATAGACTTGGGACCGGTACAGTTAGCAAGATAGTTAATGAAACATGCCGAGCCTTGTGGATCGTTCTTTCACCAATCTACTTGACGGTACCCAAAACGCCTGAAGATTGGAAGCTTATAAGCAGTGAGTTTCTGTCTCGATGGAATCTTCCGCACTGTGTCGGAGCCCTTGACGGCAAGCACGTCAACATTCAATGTCCTGCCAAAAGTGGTTCATTATACTATAACTATAAAGGAGGGTTTAGTATAATTCTCATGGCCTTATGCGACGCAAAGTACAAGTTCACCATGGTGGACGTTGGTGCTTTTGGAAGCCAGAGTGATGGAGGGGTCTTTTCTCGATCCAAATTTGGAATAATGCTTAGTAGAGGGCTGCTTTCGCTTCCTGACCCAGAATGCCTTCCAAATTCAAATCAAACATTTCCATATTTCATCGCAGCGGATGAAGCGTTTCCTCTAAACAAGAACATAATGCGGCCTTATGGAAGGAGAGGTTTAACATTAACTCAAAGAATTTTTAATTATCGTCTGTGCCGTGCGCGAAGAATTATCGAGAATACTTTTGGTATTTATGCAGCCAGGTGGAGGATATTTCACAAAACCATCCAAGGAAAGCCAGAAAATATAGACGAAATAATCAAAGCCACAATTTGCTTACATAACTTCATAATAACAAAGGAGTCTTTGAAAAACGAAGATCAGAAAATGTATGTACCCTCCACAAACTACGTTGATCGAGAAGGAATTAATGGTGAAATCATCCCTGGACAATGGCGAACTGAAATAGGACCTGCAAATGCTATCGTACCTCGACATAACATTCATCATTTAAACCGGCACAGTGTTAATGTAGGAAATATTAGGGATACTTTAGCTACATATTTATGTAACGAAGGGAAAGTGTCGTGGCAAGTGGAACGTGTAACCAAAGGTTCAGTCACACCATAAATAGGCAAAACAACTTCTTTCTATCTTGGCAAAGATTTTAACGTATTTATTTTTGATAACTTTCAATAAAGAAAATGAGAAACTGTTTTTAGAGCCAGAAATGAGGAACAATTATTTCATTAACCAGAATAATCAAACTTTATTGTTTTTCCAAATTATAAAATATTTTTTCTATTTCAAATCCTGCTTGGATTTGATCGTTCTTGGAAAGGATACGAAATCTGCCCATTAAACTATTGAAATAGTAAAAGCTTTCGTCTTTTTCAGACGTTTGAGTTGAGGCTAGTTGAGCATAAATGGTTTTCTCAGATAATTTTAACATTTTATCAAATTTGATGTCCATCTCAGTTTGTTTTCTTTTCCTTTGAGAGTTTGGGTGTTTTGCGGGTACATCAATGTCGTTCTTGCCCTGCAGTTTTGGGGACCCAACAGGTTTAGTTGAAACGGCGCCTGATTTTTTGGCGAAAGCACTCAATGCCATGTCATCATCTGGATCTGACGAATCACTGACAAAATAAAAGTCTCAGATGCGAGTTAGTTCTAACATACCGTTTAAATATAGACCAACATACATGTTGTCATAGCAATGTTCAATAGAATTGAATATTTGAGTTGCCATTTTATCTTGAGACTCTTCTGTCTCTTCGTCCTCTTCCTGACAGTCTTCCCTGACCGGTGCAACTGACGAACTACTTGAGGCCAGAGAATGACTAGATTCGTCTTCAATATTGGTTGATGTTCTTCAAAATAACAATTTAAAATTATAATTTAATATTTGTTTAAGTGTAATTTATCTTAATGTAATAACACAAGGCTTCTATGAGCAGGTTATTGTGATTAACAGCTCTTGGAAGCCCATGTAACTTATAAGGCCGTTTGGTTGTAGGATTACTCTCGTGATTCCATGGTTTGTTTTAAAAAAGAATCAAGAATAGTAAAAAGCTTCCACTTTGGTTGTGTAATTTCTTCAGCTCCAGCCCCGCTTTTTTTCGCTATATCAATAGGTTTTTTTTCTTTCCTGTACCGGTCCCTTATCGCTTTCCATGTGTTGTAAGCCTCAACACCTTTTAAATAGAATAGTTAATTTCAATATTCATACATTTCAAATGGCGTTTAGGAAGGTAAAATCAAAAGTGTGCTTACCAGATATTTTAAATAGGGCACCAATAGAGTTCCAGCGGTCGTCTTTCATAGTCGTATCTTTGTACCACTTGTCGCTCAAATCGTACAAGTACGGATATTTCCTTACCTCCTCAATAAAATCTTCTTTGTTAACCTCTAATCTCTTTTTACTTACAACTTCACTACTCTTTCTTGGTGGCATGATTGGGAATTGCGATAAGCCTTGGTCACCAAGTTCTATTGTGAATGATAGCTCTCAAGGAAATGCCGGCTATCTCGCGTATGCGTGCGCACTTTAATTTATGACGTAGCCAGTGGGATCATTTCATTGGCTGAGACACCGGCGTAACGCCGAACACGACCGAAAAAATAGAACACAACTTACGCCCGGCCGAACGGTAATTCCGTCGGGCTCGGCGTAAAGATTTTTCTGTCGAACCCCTTTCTGCCGGGTTTCCGTCGTGTTTTCGGTCGAGTGGGAATCTAGCTTTAAATAGCGAACCTGGTTATTATCCCTAGGATTTTTAAACATAACGATATAAGAACAGTTCAATGATATATTTCTAGAATATTTACCTGGGTTAAAGACATTTTGAGACAGCAGAACGATGCTTAAAGATAAATGATGACTCCCGACACAAAAAAGATTACTTATAAACTCCTGTTTGGTACAGGTGTTAGCTAGATCGTCTAGGATTAAAAGATTATTTATTCGTTTATCAAAAAAATCAGAATCATTAGGAATTAGTCCTTCGTGGAATTCAATAGGCAAAAAGAGTTTCAGTTCATCAAAAATGTCCTGATAAACGCTATAGCAATAGACTATTCTATCAGGAGGTTTGTCCATGATAATGTCTTTATATTTGAGTAAATTTATTACCCACGTTGTTTTCCCCGAGCTGCTTGGGCCAGCCAGTAAAATGGTCATCGGTGTTTCTAAGCGGAGGCGATACTCTAACCCGTTCTCCATTTTTAAAACGTTCTCTAATATCGTCTATCAACTCGTAGTTGACTCGATCTTCGTACGGTATCACTCTCACTTTAACAAGGTGGGAAAACGTGACCCGATGTTTAGTGGTCCGTTTTCTCATTTGACGTGGCAGACGGGTCTTGATGATTTAAATATCTTTAACATATAAGCCCAAAAACTAGATAAGGAAGGTACTTGCCATTGGAACTTTACATTTTAGAAGAATAACATCAATTTTTAGGGTACCCTCAAGTATAAGATTACGCTTAGACTGCGCCACCTTTTCAATACTAGCTAGTAACCGATCAGAAGTTAATTCATTTATAGCCATGGATCTTAAATTGATAGGGTTCTCTAAAGCGTCAGAGCTCAGGGCGAATCTTATTAAATTATATTCTTCAGCATTTCGCGTAACATGAGTTATGAGAGAATTCAAAATTTGGGAAAGTTGATCGTGAATATTTATTAATTTAAGTTCTTCTAAGTTGCGGAATTTAACGTTATATTCGGTTGTAACGCATCTATATTTCCTAGATACCCGGTTTGATGTTTTATCTATCGTATAATATAGCTCTGGTCGAAAATTAGTAGATAGATCGACTGGTTTAACCTCATCGTCTGACCCTGAAGTGTCCGACGATGAAGTGTCCGACATTTTTTAGCGGGAAAAAACTTCAAATCTATATTTCTTTCCGAAAGCAAATGAATACCAATTTTCCCAGAAATTTAATGATCCAATGAAAATATTTAGTACTCACCAATCTTAAAAACTATAGTTGATAGTATCGTTATTTCGACACGAATGAATTTCATCCGTTAAAACCGCTCTTTTATATATTTTAACCGTTAGAACTCACCTTCTATTTAGATCTTGGAACACTGTTACGATTAATATCTTCCCCGATAAAACCGTTTTCGAAGAGATGATTATAGAACCGTATGGGAGAAAGAGAAAGCGTGGGCGTTACTAACCAATAATAAAACCCAGGCTTTTTCCTTCTCCTCAATGGAACCTTTTCTGGTTACGAGGCTCGAACCGTAAAAATGAATCCATTGTTAAGATATTTAAAATAGCACCAAGTTGGAGCGGAGCCTGTATGTGATTAACTGTTAGAACGCATCTTCTATTGTAGGTCTTGGAACAGTGTTACGGTTAATGTCTTCCCCGATAAAACCGTGTTCGAAGGGATAATTATTTGAGGGACTATGCCAATCAGTAGTTTGTTCGCAATCGTCAGCATCTTTTAATGAGAATAATGGTTGTAAAATGCAGTTGGAACACCAGCTTTTATTATAGTTCCAGATATAATTGCGTAGCACGTCTTTACTATTAACCTGATAGTGATCAGTTACTTGTTCATATTTAGCGTTTAAACAATCGTTTAAACTATGATGAAAATAGCAAGCGCGACATATTCGTCTATAATTTTGCGGGCAACCACAATAGCATATTTTTACGTAATATTGGTAATGTAAATGATTTTGTTCATTTGATAAGATAAATGGTGGCGTTTCTATCCGGTTGCGATGCACTAGTTCAAATTCTTCGAACGTTAAGGGACTGAATTCGTCGAACACTATTTCTCTCTCTATAGACGATTTTGATATACTTATATCCAAATCTTCGAAAGTTCCAGGTGCTCGATGTTTATCTACTTCGGCGGCTTTAAAAAAGACTGATTCTATTTGGCCCCAAAAAGTTTTCGGTATAAAATTTTTTACATCGTTAAAATTAAAATATCTTTCATTATGAAACTTATATTTAAAAACATGCATTAAATTATTTATAGCGATATCTTGTAAAGATGTTACTTTAACGTCTTCTATTTTTTGTTTTTTCTCGGGGATTCTATTATATTTTCTTCTTCCATTTCGGTCTCTTACTTTGATTCGCTGTATAAAATAACTATTTCCCTTTTACTAAATTTTCCAGTCCATTTGAAAAGTACAAAGTACTCACCTTTTTATAGAAATGTGTTATCGCAAATTGTTAGTAAAGTATTTTTTCGGTACGAATGAATCTCGTCCTTTAAGTCTCATCTTTTATACTAAATGAGCGTTGTCTTTTCTAGCTTTAAGTCAAAGATATCTATCCTTTAATGTAAGGGTATGAATAGCTCTTTCTGATTACACTTAAGCGGAGTCATATTACTTATTATCGTTACTATGTGTATGGATTCAATAATAATATTTTTTTTAAACCTTCAACCACATCTGCTTCTCTTTAGTTTTATCCAACTAGTTCGAGTTAAACCTTGGGTCAAGATTAAACTTAGTTATAAACAATTTATAAAATTTTCCCATCGCCGATGAACGCCTTTATTTTTTCATCATTATATCTGTGCATATACAGTGATATTAAATTTCATCTTTTATTTTTCCAAGTCTTCAACCATATCTCTTTATTTTATCCAACTTGTTCATTTATAACCATAGGGCTAAATTTTGTTAATTTATAACTAACTTGTCCTATCGCCGACAAAGACCTTTATTTACGTTATTATATATGATAAATAGGGATTCTCTTCAACACAGCGCTGTCAATACCATTAAACGTATTCGCGACATCTTGTTTAGTCAATTTTCTGATAGTAATATCTTTCTAGCGCAATGACCGAGTAACGGATAATATGTAGGCGTAAATAAAATCGTCTCGAGTGAAATTCGAGACGTTAACAGATAATACATAAGCGAACACTCTCTTAAGTCTGGCGATTACGTCATGACTAAAGACAAGTACAGACACGTCCTAAAAACCCCTAAACAATTAACAAAGACCTAATCAATTGACGGTTATAGAATAGATTACATTAACGACTACCGGGAAATAAAAAGGATAAATATTCCTCGTAGATACTATCGAGAGTCCCTAATTTCCTCAATTCTTCCCGTAAACATTTTATAAAGTCATTTCCGTAAAATTCGGCTTTTTCTTCTAAACACAATGGCGCCGGTGAATCCGTTTCCGGGGCTTTGGCTCTTGTTTGATTTATACCGTGACCCAATCGGGTAAATAAAAGTCCGTCATGTAAATCCTCCAAAATAATGTCACTACTATCAAATATTAATCGCTTCAAAATTTCCACCTGATTCTGGTATTCGATATCTTGATGTTCAGGAGGTTTATCTTCATATATCGTGCATTTCTTAGTAACACGAGCGATTTTCCCACTTTCAGATACTCGGTGTTCGAAACATATTGTATACATAGTGCATTGATCTAAAAGATACGCGACCATATATTGGAAATCCTCGCGCCCTTTGAATCGTTGGTACGTCACTATATAACGCATAGTGTGTAAGAAGAGATCCATTAGAAGTCACTGCTCTCTTCAAGGCGAATAACCGAGATAAAGAGAGTAATGTCTTATCAGACAAACTCTAACTGACGATTACGTCACGACTAAAGAGAGACAAGTTCACGCCCTTAACCCTTTAACCAATTAACAAAGACCTAATCAATTGGCGACCCCCACTCTCGACCAATAAACGAACTCAGAGAAACCCCCCCGGATAAAAAACCGGTGTTCCCCCATTCTAAACTCACGCGAGTATACACGCGCGAGTCTAGCGCGCTAGAAGGCTGGCGGCACACTTAAATGACCTAATTAACTCTCCATATTTTAGGTGGTTTACTACTATTATCACGTATCTATGGTGTAGTGGTTATCACGTCCGCCTAACACGCGGAAGGTCCCAGGTTCGAGCCCTGGAAGATACATGTTTATATCATCGTGATGGGACATAATAATAAGCTAGCTCTCTTCAAAAACTGAAAATAACCAAGTATGTATGGAATTGTAGTTATCAAATCCGTTTTACACGCGTAAGGTCCCAGGTTCGAGCCCTAGTAGATACATGTTTTGACCATCGTGATGGGACATAATAATAATCTAGATATCTTGCAAAACTTTGTACTATCCCGTATCTATGGTGTAGTGGTTATTACGTCCGCCTAACACGCGGAAGGTCCCAGGTTCGAGCCCTTGTAGATTCATGTTTTGACCATCGTGATGGGACATAATAATTTGCTGGCTCTCTTCAAAAACTCAAAATAACCACGTATCTATGGAAATGTGTTTATCAAGTCCGCTTTACACGCGGAAGGTCCCAGGTTCGAGCCCTGGAAGATACATGTTTTGACCATCGTGATGGGACATAATAATAAGCTATCTCTCTTCAAAAACTCAAAATAACCACGTATGTATGGAATTGTAGTTATCAAGTCCGCTTTACACGCGTAAGGTCCCAGGTTCGAGCCCAAGTAGATACATGTTTTGACCATCGTGTTGGGACATAATAATAATCTAGATCTCTTGCAAAACTTTGTATTATCACGTATCTATGGTGTAGTGGTTATCACGTCCGCCTAACACGCGGAAGGTCCCAGGTTCGAGCCCTGGTAGATACATGTTTTGACCATCGTTATGGGACATAATAATAATCTAGATCTCTTGCAAAACTTTGTATTATCACGTATCTATGGTGTAGTGGTTATCACGTCCGCCTAACACGCGGAAGGTCCCAGGTTCGAGCCCTAGTAGATACATGTTTTGACCATCGTGATGGGACATAATAATAATCTAGATCTCTTGCAAAACTTTGTATTATCACGTATCTATGGTGTAGTGGTTATCACGTCCGCCTAACACGCGGAAGGTCCCAGGTTCGAGCCCTGGTAGATACATGTTATGACCATTGTGATGGGACATAATAATAATCTAGATCTCTTGCAAAACTTTGTATTATCACTTATCTATGTTGTAGTGGTTATCACGTCCGCCTAACACGCGGAAGGTCCCAGGTTCGAGCCCTGGTATATACATGTTTTGACCATCGTGATGGGACATAATAATAATCTAGATCACTTGCAAAACTTTGTATTATCACGTATCTATGGTGTAGTGGTTATCACGTCCGCCTAACACGCGGAAGGTCCCAGGTTCGAGCCCTAGTAGATACATGTTTTGACCATCGTGATGGGACATAATAATAATCTAGATCTCTTGCAAAACTTTGTATTATCACGTATCTATGGTGTAGTGGTTATCACGTCCGCCTAACGCGCGGAAGGTCCCAGGTTCGAGCCCTGGTAGATACATGTTATGACCATTGTGATGGGACATAATAATAATCTAGATCTCTTGCAAAACTTTGTATTATCACTTATCTATGTTGTAGTGGTTATCACGTCCGCCTAACACGCGGAAGGTCCCAGGTTCGAGCCCTGGTATATACATGTTTTGACCATCGTGATGGGACATAATAATAATCTAGATCACTTGCAAAACTTTGTATTATCACGTATCTATGGTGTAGTGGTTATCACGTCCGCCTAACACGCGGAAGGTCCCAGGTTCGAGCCCTAGTAGATACATGTTTTGACCATCGTGATGGGACATAATAATAATCTAGATCTCTTGCAAAACTTTGTATTATCACGTATCTATGGTGTAGTGGTTATCACGTCCGCCTAACGCGCGGAAGGTCCCAGGTTCGAGCCCTGGTAGATACATGTTATGACCATTGTGATGGGACATAATAATAATCTAGATCTCTTGCAAAACTTTGTATTATCACTTATCTATGTTGTAGTGGTTATCACGTGCGCCTAACACGCGGAAGGTCCCAGGTTCGAGCCCTGGTAAATACATGTTTTGACCATCGTGATGGGACATAATAATAATCTAGATCTCTTGCAAAACTTTGTATTATCACGTATCTATGGTGTAGTGGTTATCACTTCCGCCTAACACGCGGAAGGTCCCAGGTTCGAGCCGTGGAAAATACATGTTTAGACCATCGTGATGGGACATAACAATAAGCTAGCTCTCTTCAAAAACTCAAAATAACCACGTATCTATGGAATTGTGTTTATCAAGTCCGTTTTACACGCGTAAGGTCCCAGGTTCGAGCCCTAGTAGATACATGTTTTGACCATCGTGATGGGACATAATAATAATCTAGATCTCTTGCAAAAATTTGTATTATCTCGTATCTATGGTGTAGTGGTTATCACGTCCACCTAACACGCGGAAGGTCCCAGGTTCGAGCCCTGGTAGATACATGTTATGACCATTGTGATGGGACATAATAATAATCTAGATCTCTTCAAAAACTGAAAATAACCACGTATGTATGGAATTGTAGTTATCAAATCCGTTTTACACGCGTAAGGTCCCAGGTTCGAGCCCTAGTAGATACATGTTTTGACCATCGTGATGGGACATAATAAAAATCTAGATCACTTGCAAAACTTTGTATTATCACGTATCTATGATGTAGTGGTTATCACGTCCGCCTAACACGAGGAAGGTCCCAGGTTCGAGCCCTGGTAGATATATGTTTTGACCATCGTGATGGGACATAATAATAATCTAGATCTCTTGCAAAACTTTGTATTATCCCGCATCTATGGTGTAGTGGTTATCACGTCCGCCTAACACGCGGAAGGTCCCAGGTTCGAGCCCTGGTAGATACATGTTTTGACCATCGTGATGGGACATAATAATAATCTAGATCTCTTGCAAAACTTTGTATTATCACGTATCTATGGTGTAGTGGTTATCACGTCCGCCTAACACGCGGAAGGTCCCAGGTTCGAGCCCTGGAAGATACATGTTTATACCATCGTGATGGGACATAATAATAAGCTAGCTCTCTTCAAAAACTGAAAATAACCACGTATGTATGGAATTGTAGTTATCAAATCCGTTTTACACGCGTAAGGTCCCAGGTTCGAGCCCTAGTAGATACATGTTTTGACCATCGTGATGGGACATAATAAAAATCTAGATCACTTGCAAAACTTTGTATTATCACGTATCTATGATGTAGTGGTTATCACGTCCGCCTAACACGAGGAAGGTCCCAGGTTCGAGCCCTGGTAGATATATGTTTTGACCATCGTGATGGGACATAATAATAATCTAGATCTCTTGCAAAACTTTGTATTATCCCGCATCTATGGTGTAGTGGTTATCACGTCCGCCTAACACGCGGATGGTCCCAGGTTCGATCCCTGGTAAATACATGTTTTGACCATCGTGATGGGACATAATAATAATCTAGATCTCTTGCAAAACTTTGTATTATCACGTATCTATGGTGTAGTGGTTATCACGTCCGCCTAACACGCGGAAGGTCCCAGGTTCGAGCCCTGGAAGATACATGTTTATACCATCGTGATGGGACATAATAATAAGCTAGCTTTCTTCAAAAACTGAAAATAACCACGTATTTATGGAATTGTAGTTATCAAAGCCGTTTTACACGCGTAAGGTCCCAGGTTCGAGCCCTTGTATATACATGTTTTGACCATTGTGATGGGACATAATAATAATCTAGATCTCTTGCAAAACTTTGTATTATCACGTATCTATGGTGTAGTGGTTATCACGTCCGCCTAACACGCGGAAGGTCCCAGGTTCGAGCCCTGGTATATACATGTTTTGACCATCGTGATGGGACATAATAATAATCTAGATCACTTGCAAAACTTTGTATTATCACGTATCTATGGTGTAGTGGTTATCACGTCCGCCTAACACGCGGAAGGTCCCAGGTTCGAGCCCTGGTAGATACATGTTTTGACCATCGTGATGGGACATGATAATAATCTAGATCTCTTGCAAAACTTTGTATTATCACGTATCTATGATGTAGTGGTTATCACGTCCGCCTAACACGAGGAAGGTCCCAGGTTCGAGCCCTGGAAGATACATGTTTATACCATCGTGATGGGACATAATAATAAGCTAGCTCTCTTCAAAAACTGAAAATAACCACGTATGTATGGAATTGTAGTTATCAAATCCGTTTTACACGCGTAAGGTCCCAGGTTCGAGCCCTAGTAGATACATGTTTTGACCATCGTGATGGGACATAATAAAAATCTAGATCACTTGCAAAACTTTGTATTATCACGTATCTATGATGTAGTGGTTATCACGTCCGCCTAACACGAGGAAGGTCCCAGGTTCGAGCCCTGGTAGATATATGTTTTGACCATCGTGATGGGACATAATAATAATCTAGATCTCTTGCAAAACTTTGTATTATCCCGCATCTATGGTGTAGTGGTTATCACGTCCGCCTAACACGCGGATGGTCCCAGGTTCGATCCCTGGTAAATACATGTTTTGACCATCGTGATGGGACATAATAATAATCTAGATCTCTTGCAAAACTTTGTATTATCACGTATCTATGGTGTAGTGGTTATCACGTCCGCCTAACACGCGGAAGGTCCCAGGTTTGAGCCCTGGAAGATACATGTTTATACCATCGTGATGGGACATAATAATAAGCTAGCTTTCTTCAAAAACTGAAAATAACCACGTATTTATGGAATTGTAGTTATCAAAGCCGTTTTACACGCGTAAGGTCCCAGGTTCGAGCCCTTGTATATACATGTTTTGACCATTGTGATGGGACATAATAATAATCTAGATCTCTTGCAAAACTTTGTATTATCACGTATCTATGGTGTAGTGGTTATCACGTCCGCCTAACACGCGGAAGGTCCCAGGTTCGAGCCCTGGTATATACATGTTTTGACCATCGTGATGGGACATAATAATAATCTAGATCACTTGCAAAACTTTGTATTATCACGTATCTATGGTGTAGTGGTTATCACGTCCGCCTAACACGCGGAAGGTCCCAGGTTCGAGCCCTGGTAGATACATGTTTTGACCATCGTGATGGGACATGATAATAATCTAGATCTCTTGCAAAACTTTGTATTATCACGTATCTATGATGTAGTGGTTATCACGTCCGCCTAACACGAGGAAGGTCCCAGGTTCGAGCCCTGGTAGAT
Organism: Phalangium opilio; assembly: GCF_054372755.1. Taxonomy (NCBI): domain Eukaryota; kingdom Metazoa; phylum Arthropoda; class Arachnida; order Opiliones; family Phalangiidae; genus Phalangium; species Phalangium opilio. The sequence goes on from NW_028324205.1 coordinate 2,738,597, forward strand.
ACATGTTTTGACCATTGTGATGGGACATAATAATAATCTAGATCTCTTGCAAAACTTTGTATTATCCCGCATCTATGGTGTAGTGGTTATCACGTCCGCCTAACACGCGGATGGTCCCAGGTTCGAGCCCTGGTAAATACATGTTTTGACCATCGTGATGGGACATAATAATAATCTAGATCTCTTGCAAAACTGAAAATAACCACGTATGTATGGAATTGTAGTTATCAAATCCGTTTTACACGCGTAAGGTCCCAGGTTCGAGCCCTAGTAGATACATGTTTTGACCATCGTGATGGGCCATAATAAAAATCTAGATCACTTGCAAAACTTTGTATTATCACGTATCTATGGTGTAGTGGTTATCACGTCCGCCTAACACGCGGAAGGTCCCAGGTTCGAGCCCTGGTAGATACATGTTTTGACCATCGTGATGGGACATGATAATAATCTAGATCTCTTGCAAAACTTTGTATTATCCCGCATCTATGGTGTAGTGGTTATCACGTCCGCCTAACACGCGGATGGTCCCAGGTTCGAGCCCTGGTAAATACATGTTTTGACCATCGTGATGGGACATAATAATAATCTAGATCTCTTGCAAAACTGAAAATAACCACGTATGTATGGAATTGTAGTTATCAAATCCGTTTTACACGCGTAAGGTCCCAGGTTCGAGCCCTGGTATATACATGTTTTGACCATCGTGATGGGACATAATAAAAATCTAGATCACTTGCAAAACTTTGTATTATCACGTATCTATGGTGTAGTGGTTATCACGTCCGCCTAACACGCGGAAGGTCCCAGGTTCGAGCCCTGGTAGATACATGTTTTGACCATCGTGATGGGACATGATAATAATCTAGATCTCTTGCAAAACTTTGTATTATCCCGCATCTATGGTGTAGTGGTTATCACGTCCGCCTAACACGCGGATGGTCCCAGGTTCGAGCCCTGGTAAATACATGTTTTGACCATCGTGATGGGACATAATAATAATCTAGATCTCTTGCAAAACTTTGTATTATCACGTATCTATGGTGTAGTGGTTATCACTTCCGCCTAACACGCGGAAGGTCCCAGGTTCGAGCCCTGGTAGATACATGTTATGACCATCGTGATGGGACATAATAATAATCTAGATCTCTTGCAAAATTTTGTATTATCACGTATCTATGGTGTAGTGGTTATCACGTCCGCCTAACACGCGGAAGGTCCCAGGTTCGAGCCCTGGAATATACATGTTTATACCGTCGTGATGGGACATAATAATAAGCTAGCTCTCTTCAAAAACTGAAAATAACCACGTATGTATGGAATTGTAGTTATCAAATCCGTTTTACACGCGTAAGGTCCCAGGTTCGAGCCCTAGTAGATACATGTTTTGACCATCGTGATGGGACATAATAAAAATCTAGATCACTTGCAAAACTTTGTATTATCACGTATCTATGATGTAGTGGTTATCACGTCCGCCTAACACGAGGAAGGTCCCAGGTTCGAGCCCTGGTAGATATATGTTTTGACCATCGTGATGGGACATAATAATAATCTAGATCTCTTGCAAAACTTTGTATTATCCCGCATCTATGGTGTAGTGGTTATCACGTCCGCCTAACACGCGGATGGTCCCAGGTTCGATCCCTGGTAAATACATGTTTTGACCATCGTGATGGGACATAATAATAATCTAGATCTCTTGCAAAACTTTGTATTATCACGTATCTATGGTGTAGTGGTTATCACGTCCGCCTAACACGCGGAAGGTCCCAGGTTCGAGCCCTGGAAGATACATGTTTATACCATCGTGATGGGACATAATAATAAGCTAGCTTTCTTCAAAAACTGAAAATAACCACGTATTTATGGAATTGTAGTTATCAAAGCCGTTTTACACGCGTAAGGTCCCAGGTTCGAGCCCTTGTATATACATGTTTTGACCATTGTGATGGGACATAATAATAATCTAGATCTCTTGCAAAACTTTGTATTATCACGTATCTATGGTGTAGTGGTTATCACGTCCGCCTAACACGCGGAAGGTCCCAGGTTCGAGCCCTGGTATATACATGTTTTGACCATCGTGATGGGACATAATAATAATCTAGATCACTTGCAAAACTTTGTATTATCACGTATCTATGGTGTAGTGGTTATCACGTCCGCCTAACACGCGGAAGGTCCCAGGTTCGAGCCCTGGTAGATACATGTTTTGACCATCGTGATGGGACATGATAATAATCTAGATCTCTTGCAAAACTTTGTATTATCACGTATCTATGATGTAGTGGTTATCACGTCCGCCTAACACGAGGAAGGTCCCAGGTTCGAGCCCTGGAAGATACATGTTTATACCATCGTGATGGGACATAATAATAAGCTAGCTCTCTTCAAAAACTGAAAATAACCACGTATGTATGGAATTGTAGTTATCAAATCCGTTTTACACGCGTAAGGTCCCAGGTTCGAGCCCTAGTAGATACATGTTGTGACCATTGTGATGGGACATAATAATAATCTAGATCTCTTGCAAAACTTTGTATTATCACGTATCTATGTTGTAGTGGTTATCACGTCCGCCTAACACGCGGAAGGTCCCAGGTTCGAGCCCTGGTAGATACATGTTTTGACCATCGTGATGGGACATGATAATAATCTAGATCACTTGCAAAACTTTGTATTATCACGTATCTATGGTGTAGTGGTTATCACGTCCGCCTAACACGCGGAAGGCCCCAGGTTCGAGCCCTGGTAGATACATGTTTTGACCATCGTGATGGGACATAATAATAATCTAGATCTCTTGCAAAACTTTGTATTATCACGTATCTATGGTGTAGTGGTTATTACGTCCGCCTAACACGCGGAAGGTCCCAGGTTCGAGCCCTGGTAGATCTAGGTTTTGACCATCATGATGGGACATAATAATAATCTAGATCTCTTGCAAAACGTTGTATTATCACGAATATATGGTGTAGTGGTTATCACGTCCGCCTAACACGCGGAAGGTCCTAGGTTCGAGCCCTGGTAGATACATGTTTTGACCATCGTGATGGGGCATAACAATAATCTAGATCTCTTGCAAAACTTTGTATTATCCCGTATCTATGGTGTAGTGGTTATTACGTCCGCCTAACACGCGGAAGGTCCCAGGTTCGAGCCCTTGTAGATACATGTTTTGACCATCGTGATGGGACATAATAATAAGCTACCTCTCTTCAAAAACTGAAAATAACCACGTATTTATGGAATTGTAGTTATCAAATCCCATTTACACGCGTAAGGTCCCAGGTTCGAGCCCTAGTAGATACATGTTTTGACCATCGTGATGGGACATAATAATAATCTAGATGTCTTGCAAAACTTTGTATTATCACGTATCTATGGTGTAGTGGTTATCACGTCCGCCTAACACGCGGAAGGCCCAGGTTCGAGCCTTGGTAGATATATGTTTTGACCATCGTGATGGGACATAATATTAATCTAGATCTCTTGCAAAACGTTGTATTACCACGAATCTATGGTGTAGTGGTTATCACGTCCGCCTAACACGCGGAAGGTCCCAGGTTCGAGCCCTGGTAGATACATGTTTTGACCATCGTGATGGGACATAACAATAATCTAGATCTCTTGCAAAACTTTGTATTATCCCGTATCTATGGTGTAGTGGTTATTACGTCCGCCTAACACGCGGAAGGTCCCAGGTTCGAGCCCTTGTAGATACATGTTTTGACCATCGTGATGGGACATAATAATAATCTACATCTCTTGCAAAACTTTGTATTATCACGTATCTATGGTGTAGTGGTTATCACGCCCGCCTAACACGCGGAAGGTCCCAGGTTCGAGCCGTGGAAGGCACATGTTTTGACCATCGTGATGGGAAATAATAATAAGCTAGCTCTCTTCAAAAACTCAAAATAACCACGTATCTATGGAATTGTGGTTATCAAGTCCGCTTTACACGCGGAAGGTCCCAGGTTCGAGCCCTAGTAGATACATGTTTTGACCATCGTGATGAGACATAATAATAATCTAGATCTCTTGCAAAACTTTGTATTATCCTGTATCTATGGTGTAGCTGTTATTACGTGCGCCTAACACGCGGAAGGTCCCAGGTTCGATCCCTTGTAGATACATGTTTAGACCATCGTGATGGGACATAATAATAAGCTAGCTCTCTTGCAAAACTTTGTATTATCACGTATCTATGGTGTAGTGGTTATCACGTCCGCCTAACACGCGGAAGGTCCCAGGTTCGAGCCCTGGTAGATATATGTTTTGACCATCGTGATGGGACATAATAATAATCTAGATCTCTTGCAAAACGTTGCATTACCACGAATCTATGGTGTAGTGGTTATCACGTCCGCCTAACACGCGGAAGGTCCCAGGTTCGAGCCCTAGTAGATACATGTTTTGACCATCGTGATGGGACATAACAATAATCTAGATCTCTTGCAAAACTTTGTATTATCTCGTATCTATGGTGTAGTGGTTATTACGTCCGCCTAACACGCGGAAGGTCCCAGGTTCGAGCCCTTGTAGATATATGTATTGACCATCGTGATGGGACATAATAATAATCTAGATATCTTGCAAAACTTTGTATTATCACGTATCTATGGTGTAGTGGTTATCACGTCCGCCTAACACGCGGAAGGTCCCAGATTCGAGCCGTGGAAGGCACATGTTTAGACCATCGTGATGGGACATAATAATAAGCTATCTCTCTTCAAAAACTCGAAATACCCACGTGTGTATGGAATTCTAGTTATCAAGTCCGCTTTACACGCGTAAGGTCCCAGGTTCGAGCCCTAGTAGATACATGTTTTGACCATCGTGATGGGACATAACAATAATCTAGATCTCTTGCAAAACTTTGTATTATCCCGTATCTATGGTGTAGTGGTTATTACGTCCGCTTAACACGCGGAAGGTCCCAGGTTCGAGCCCTTGTAGATATATGTATTGACCATCGTGATGGGACATAATAATAATCTAGATCTCTTGCAAAACTTTGTATTATCCCGCATCTATGGTGTAGTGGTTATCACGTCCGCCTAACACGCGGATGGTCCCAGGTTCGAGCCCTGGTAAATACATGTTTTGACCATCGTGATGGGACATAATAATAATCTAGATCTCTTGCAAAACTTTGTATTATCACGTATCTATGGTGTAGTGGTTATCACGTCCGCCTAACACGCGGAAGGTCCCAGGTTCGAGCCCTGGAAGATACATGTTTATACCATCGTGATGGGACATAATAATAAGCTAGCTTTCTTCAAAAACTGAAAATAACCACGTATTTATGGAATTGTAGTTATCAAATCCGTTTTACACGCGTAAGGTCCCAGGTTCGAGCCCTAGTAGATACATGTTTTGACCATCGTGATGGGACATAATAATAATCTAGATGTCTTGCAAAACTTTGTATTATCACGTATCTATGGTGTAGTGGTTATCACGTCCGCCTAACACGCGGAAGGCCCAGGTTCGAGCCTTGGTAGATATATGTTTTGACCATCGTGATGGGACATAATATTAATCTAGATCTCTTGCAAAACGTCGTATTACCACGAATCTATGGTGTAGTGGTTATCACGTCCGCCTAACACGCGGAAGGTCCCAGGTTCGAGCCCTGGTAGATACATGTTTTGACCATCGTGATGGGACATAACAATAATCTAGATCTCTTCAAAAACTGAAAATAACCACGTATGTATGGAATTGTGTTTATCAAGTCCGCTTTACACGCGTAAGGTCCCAGGTTCGAGCCCTAGTAGATACATGTTTTGACCATCGTGATGGGACATAATAATAATCTAGATCTCTTGCAAAAACTTGTATTATCTCGTATCTATGGTGTAGTGGTTATCACGTCCACCTAACACGCGGAAGGTCCCAGGTTCGAGCCCTGGTAGATACATGTTATGACCATTGTGATGGGACATAATAATAATCTAGATCTCTTCAAAAACTGAAAATAACCACGTATGTATGGAATTGTAGTTATCAAATCCGTTTTACACGCGTAAGGTCCCAGGTTCGAGCCCTAGTAGATACATGTTTTGACCATTGTGATGGGACATAATAATAATCTAGATCTCTTGCAAAACTTTGTATTATCACGTATCTATGTTGTAGTGGTTATCACGTCCGCCTAACACGCGGAAGGTCCCAGGTTCGAGCCCTGGTAGATACATGTTTTGACCATCGTGATGGGACATAATAATAATCTAGATCACTTGCAAAACTTTGTATTATCACGTATCTATGGTGTAGTGGTTATCACGTCCGCCTAACACGCGGAAGGTCCCAGGTTCGAGCCCTGGTAGATACATGTTTTGACCATCGTGATGGGACATAATAATAATCTAGATCTCTTGCAAAACTTTGTATTATCACGTATCTATGGTGTAGTGGTTATTACGTCCGCCTAACACGCGGAAGGTCCCAGGTTCGAGCCCTGGTAGATCTAGGTTTTGACCATCATGATGGGACATAATAATAATCTAGATCTCTTGCAAAACGTTGTATTATCACGAATATATGGTGTAGTGGTTATCACGTCCGCCTAACACGCGGAAGGTCCTAGGTTCGAGCCCTGGTAGATACATGTTTTGACCATCGTGATGGGACATAACAATAATCTAGATCTCTTGCAAAACTTTGTATTATCCCGTATCTATGGTGTAGTGGTTATTACGTCCGCCTAACACGCGGAAGGTCCCAGGTTCGAGCCCTTGTAGATACATGTTTTGACCATCGTGATGGGACATAATAATAAGCTACCTCTCTTCAAAAACTGAAAATAACCACGTATTTATGGAATTGTAGTTATCAAATCCGTTTTACACGCGTAAGGTCCCAGGTTCGAGCCCTAGTAGATACATGTTTTGACCATCGTGATGGGACATAATAATAATCTAGATGTCTTGCAAAACTTTGTATTATTACGTATCTATGGTGTAGTGGTTATCACGTCTGCCTAACACGCGGAAGGTCCCAGGTTCGAGCCCTGGTAGATATATGTTTTGACCATCGTGATGGGACATAATAATAATCTAGATCTCTTGCAAAACGTTGTATTACCACGAATCTATGGTGTAGTGGTTATCACGTCCGCCTAACACGCGGAAGGTCCCAGGTTCGAGCCCTGGTAGATACATGTTTTGACCATCGTGATGGGACATAACAATAATCTAGATCTCTTGCAAAACTTTGTATTATCCCGTATCTATGGTGTAGTGGTTATTACGTCCGCCTAACACGCGGAAGGTCCCAGGTTCGAGCCCTTGTAGATACATGTTTTGACCATCGTGATGGGACATAATAATAATCTAGATCTCTTGCAAAACTTTGTATTATCACGTATCTATGGTGTAGTGGTTATCACGCCCGCCTAACACGCGGAAGGTCCCAGGTTCGAGCCGTGGAAGGCACATGTTTTGACCATCGTGATGGGAAATAATAATAAGCTAGCTCTCTTCAAAAACTCAAAATAACCACGTATCTATGGAATTGTGGTTATCAAGTCCGCTTTACACGCGGAAGGTCCCAGGTTCGAGCCCTAGTAGATACATGTTTTGACCATCGTGATGAGACATAATAATAATCTAGATCTCTTGCAAAACTTTGTATTATCCTGTATCTATGGTGTAGCTGTTATTTCGTGCGCCTAACACGCGGAAGGTCCCAGGTTCGATCCCTTGTAGATACATGTTTAGACCATCGTGATGGGACATAATAATAAGCTAGCTCTCTTGCAAAACTTTGTATTATCACGTATCTATGGTGTAGTGGTTATCACGTCCGCCTAACACGCGGAAGGTCCCAGGTTCGAGCCCTGGTAGATATATGTTTTGACCATCGTGATGGGACATAACAATAATCTAGATCTCTTGCAAAACTTTGTATTATCCCGTATCTATGGTGTAGTGGTTATTACGTCCGCCTAACACGCGGAAGGTCCCAGGTTCGAGCCCTTGTAGATATATGTATTGACCATCGTGATGGGACATAATAATAATCTAGATATCTTGCAAAACTTTGTATTATCACGTATCTATGGTGTAGTGGTTATCACGTCCGCCTAACACGCGGAAGGTCCCAGATTCGAGCCGTGGAAGGCACATGTTTAGACCATCGTGATGGGACATAATAATAAGCTATCTCTCTTCAAAAACTCGAAATACCCACGTGTGTATGGAATTCTAGTTATCAAGTCCGCTTTACACGCGTAAGGTCCCAGGTTCGAGCCCTAGTAGATACATGTTTTGACCATCGTGATGGGACATAACAATAATCTAGATCTCTTGCAAAACTTTGTATTATCCCGTATCTATGGTGTAGTGGTTATCACGTCCGCCTAACACGCGGAAGGTCCCAGGTTCAAGCCCTAGTAGATATATGTATTGACCATCGTGATGGGACATAATAATAATCTAGATATCTTGCAAAACTTTGTATTATCACGTATCTATGGTGTAGTGGTTATCACGTCCGCCTAACACGCGGAAGGTCCCAGATTCGAGCCGTGGAAGGCACATGTTTAGACCATCGTGATGGGACATAATAATAAGCTATCTCTCTTCAAAAACTCGAAATACCCACGTGTGTATGGAATTCTAGTTATCAAGTCCGCTTTACACGCGTAAGGTCCCAGGTTCGAGCCCTAGTAGATACATGTTTTGACCATCGTGATGGGACATAACAATAATCTAGATCTCTTGCAAAACTTTGTATTATCCCGTATCTATGTTGTAGTGGTTATTACGTCCGCCTAACACGCGGAAGGTCCCAGATTCGAGCCGTGGAAGGCACATGTTTAGACCATCGTGATGGGACATAATAATAAGCTATCTCTCTTCAAAAACTCGAAATACCCACGTGTGTATGGAATTCTAGTTATCAAGTCCGCTTTACACGCGTAAGGTCCCAGGTTCGAGCCCTAGTAGATACATGTTTTGACCATCGTGATGGGACATAACAATAATCTAGATCTCTTGCAAAACTTTGTATTATCCCGTATCTATGGTGTAGTGGTTATTACGTCCGCTTAACACGCGGAAGGTCCCAGGTTCGAGCCCTTGTAGATATATGTATTGACCATCGGGATGGGACATAATAATAATCTAGATCTCTTGCAAAACTTTGTATTATCCCGCATCTATGGTGTAGTGGTTATCACGTCCGCCTAACACGCGGATGGTCCCAGGTTCGAGCCCTGGTAAATACATGTTTTGACCATCGTGATGGGACATAATAATAGTCTAGATCTCTTGCAAAACTTTGTATTATCACGTATCTATGGTGTAGTGGTTATCACGTCCGCCTAACACGCGGAAGGTCCCAGGTTCGAGCCGTGGAAAATACATGTTTAGACCATCGTGATGGGACATAATAATAATCTAGATCACTTGCAAAACTTTGAATTATCACGTATCTATGGTGTAGTGGTTATCACGTCCGCCTAACACGCGGAAGGTCCCAGGTTCGAGCCCTGGTAGATACATGTTTTGACCATCGTGATGGGACATAATAATAAGCTAGCTCTCTTCAAAAACTGAAAATAACCACGTATCTATGGATTTGTGTTTATCAAGTCCGCTTTACACGCGTAAGGTCCCAGGTTCGAGCCCTAGTAGATACATGTTTTGACCATCGTGATGGGACATAATAATAATCTAGATCTCTTGCAAAAATTTGTATTATCACGTATCTATGGTGTAGTGGTTATCACGTCCACCTAACACGCGGAAGGTCCCAGGTTCGAGCCCTGATAGATACATGTTATGACCATTGTGATGGGACATAATAATAATCTAGATCTCTTGCAAAACTTTGTATTATCACGTATCTATGTTGTAGTGGTTATCACGTCCGCCTAACACTCGGAAGGTCCCACGTTCGAGCCCTGGTAGATACATGTTTTGACCATCGTGATGGGACATAATAATAATCTAGATCACTTGCAAAACTTTGTATTAACACGTATCTATGGTGTAGTGGTTATCACGTCCGCCTAACACGCGGAAGGTCCCAGGTTCGAGCCCTGGTAGGTACATGTTTTGACCATCGTGATGGGACATAATAATAATCTAGATCTCTTGCAAAATTTTGTATTATCACGTATCTATGGTGTAGTGGTTATCACGTCCGCCTAACACGCGGAAGGTCCCAGGTTCGAGCCCTGGAAGATACATGTTTATACCATCGTGATGGGACATAATAATAAGCTAGCTCTCTTCAAAAACTGAAAATAACCACGTATGTATGGAATTGTAGTTATCAAATCCGTTTTACACGCGTAAGGTCCCAGGTTCGAGCCCTAGTAGATACATGTTTTGACCATCGTGATGGGACATAACAATAATCTAGATCTCTTGCAAAACTTTGTATTATCCCGTATCTATGGTGTAGTGGTTATTACGTCCGCCTAACACGCGGAAGGTCCCAGGTTCGAGCCCTTGTAGCTACATGTTTTGACCATCGTGATGGGACATAATAATAATCTAGATCTCTTGGAAAACTTTGTATTATCACGTATCTATGGTGTAGTGGTTATCACGCTCGCCTAACACGCGGAAGGTCCCAGGTTCGAGCCGTGGAAGGCACATGTTTTGACCATCGTGATGGGAAATAATAATAAGCTAGCTCTCTTCAAAAACTCAAAATAACCACATATCTATGGAATTGTGGTTATCAAGTCCGCTTTACACGCGGAAGGTCCCAGGTTCGAGCCCTGGTAGAAAAATGTTTTGACCATCGTGATGGGACATAATAATAATCTAGATCTCTTGCAAAACTTTGTATTATCACGTATCTATGTTGTAGTGGTTATCACGTCCGCCTAACACGCGGATGGTCCCAGGTTCGAGCCCTAGTAGATACATGTTTTGACCATCGTGATGGGACATAATAATAATCTAGATCTCTTGCAAAACTTTGTATTATCCCGCATCTATGGTGTAGTGGTTATCACGTCCGCCTAACACGCGGAAGGTGCCAGGTTCGAGCCCTAGTAGATACATGTTTTGACCATCGTGATGGGACATAATAATAATCTAGATATCTTGCAAAACTTTGTACTATCCCGTATCTATGGTGTAGTGGTTATTACGTCCGCCTAACACGCGGAAGGTCCCAGGTTCGAGCCCTTGTAGATTCATGTTTTGACCATCGTGATGGGACATAATAATATGCTAGCTCTCTTCAAAAACTCAAAATAACCACGTATATATGGAAATGTGTTTATCAAGTCCGCTTTACACGCGGAAGGTCCCAGGTTCGAGCCCTGGAAGATACATGTTTTGACCATCGTGATGGGGCATAATAATAAGCTATCTCTCTTCAAAAACTCAAAATAACCACGTATGTATGGAATTGTGTTTATCAAGTCCGCTTTACACGCGTAAGGTCCCAGGTTCGAGCCCTAGTAGATACATGTTTTGACCATCGTGATGGGACATAATAATAATCTAGATCTCTTGCAAAAACTTGTATTATCTCGTATCTATGGTGTAGTGGTTATCACGTCCACCTAACACGCGGAAGGTCCCAGGTTCGAGCCCTGGTAGATACATGTTATGACCATTGTGATGGGACATAATAATAATCTAGATCTCTTCAAAAACTGAAAATAACCACGTATGTATGGAATTGTAGTTATCAAATCCGTTTTACACGCGTAAGGTCCCAGGTTCGAGCCCTAGTAGATACATGTTTTGACCATTGTGATGGGACATAATAATAATCTAGATCTCTTGCAAAACTTTGTATTATCACGTATCTATGTTGTAGTGGTTATCACGTCCGCCTAACACGCGGAAGGTCCCAGGTTCGAGCCCTGGTAGATACATGTTTTGACCATCGTGATGGGACATAATAATAATCTAGATCTCTTGCAAAACTTTGTATTATCCCGTATCTATGGTGTAGTGGTTATTACGTCCGCCTAACACGCGGAAGGTCCCAGGTTCGAGCCCTTGTAGCTACATGTTTTGACCATCGTGATGGGACATAATAATAATCTAGATCTCTTGGAAAACTTTGTATTATCACGTATCTATGGTGTAGTGGTTATCACGCTCGGCTAACACGCGGAAGGTCCCAGGTTCGAGCCGTGGAAGGCACATGTTTTGACCATCGTGATGGGAAATAATAATAAGCTAGCTCTCTTCAAAAACTCAAAATAACCACATATCTATGGAATTGTGGTTATCAAGTCCGCTTTACACGCGGAAGGTCCCAGGTTCGAGCCCTGGTAGAAAAATGTTTTGACCATCGTGATGGGACATAATAATAATCTAGATCTCTTGCAAAACTTTGTATTATCACGTATCTATGTTGTAGTGGTTATCACGTCCGCCTAACACGCGGAAGGTCCCAGGTTCGAGCCCTGGTAGATACATGTTTTGACCATCGTGATGGGACATAATAATAATCTAGATATCTTGCAAAACTTTGTATTATCCCGTATCTATGGTGTAGTGGTTATTACGTCCGCCTAACAAGCGGAAGGTCCCAGGTTCGAGCCCTTGTAGATTCATGTTTTGACCATCGTGATGGGACATAATAATAAGCTATCTCTGTTCAAAAAACCCAAAATAACCACGTATGTATGGAATTGTAGTTATCAAGTCCGCTTTACACGCGTAAGGTCCCAGGTTCGAGCCCTAGTAGATACATGTTTTGACCATCGTGATGGGACATAATAATAATCTATCTCTCTTCAAAAACTCAAAAAACCACGTATGTATGGAATTGTAGTTATCAAGTCCGCTTTACACGCGTAAGGTCCCAGGTTCGAGCCCTAGTAGATACATGTTTTGACCATCGTGATGGGACATAATAATAATCTAGATCTCTTGCAAAACTTTGTATTATCACGTATCTATGGTGTAGTGGTTATCACGTCCGCCTAACACGCGGAAGGTCCCAGGTTCGAGCCCTGGTAGATACATGTTTTGACCATCGTGATGGGACATAATAATAATCTAGATCACTTGCAAAACTTTGTATTATCACGTATCTATGGTGTAGTGGTTATCACGTCCGCCTAACACGTGGAAGGTCCCAGGTTCGAGCCGTGGATAATACATGTTTAGACCATCGTGATGGGACATAATTATAAGCTAGCTCTCTTCAAAAACTCAAAATAACCACGTATTTATGGAATTGTGTTTATCAAGTCCGCTTTACACGCGTATTGTCCCAGGTTCGAGCCCTAGTAGATACATGTTTTGACCATCGTGATGGGACATAATAATAATCTAGATCTCTTGCAAAACTTTGTATTATCACGTATCTATGATGTAGTGGTTATCACGTCCGCCTAACAAGCGGAAGGTCCCAGGTTCGAGCCCTGGTAGATACAGGTTTTGACCATCGTGATGGGACATAATAATAATCTAGATCTCTTGCAAAACTTTGTATTATCCCGCATCTATGGTGTAGTGGTTATCACGTCCGCCTAACACGCGGAAGGTCCCAGGTTCGAGCCCTGGTAGATACATGTTAAGACCATTGTAATGGGACATAATAATAATCTAGATCTCTTGAAAAACTTTGTATTATCACTTTTCTATGTTGTAGTGGTTATCACGTCCGCCTAACACGCGGAAGGTCCCAGGTTCGAGCCCTGGTAGATACATGTTTTGACCATCGTGATGGGACATAATAATAATCTAGATCACTTGCAAAACTTTGTATTATCACGTATCTATGGTGTAGTGGTTATCACGTCCGCCTAACACGCGGAAGGTCCCAGGTTCGAGCCCTTGTAGCTACATGTTTTGACCATCGTGATGGGACATAATAATAATCTAGATCTCTTGGAAAACTTTGTATTATCACGTATCTATGGTGTAGTGGTTATCACGCTCGCCTAACACGCGGAAGGTCCCAGGTTCGAGCCGTGGAAGGCACATGTTTTGACCATCGTGATGGGAAATAATAATAAGCTAGCTCTCTTCAAAAACTCAAAATAACCACATATCTATGGAATTGTGGTTATCAAGTCCGCTTTACACGCGGAAGGTCCCAGGTTCGAGCCCTGGTAGAAAAATGTTTTGACCATCGTGATGGGACATAATAATAATCTAGATCTCTTGCAAAACTTTGTATTATCACGTATCTATGTTGTAGTGGTTATCACGTCCGCCTAACACGCGGATGGTCCCAGGTTCGAGCCCTAGTAGATACATGTTTTGACCATCGTGATGGGACATAATAATAATCTAGATCTCTTGCAAAACTTTGTATTATCCCGCATCTATGGTGTAGTGGTTATCACGTCCGCCTAACACGCGGAAGGTGCCAGGTTCGAGCCCTAGTAGATACATGTTTTGACCATCGTGATGGGACATAATAATAATCTAGATATCTTGCAAAACTTTGTACTATCCCGTATCTATGGTGTAGTGGTTATTACGTCCGCCTAACACGCGGAAGGTCCCAGGTTCGAGCCCTTGTAGGTTCATGTTTTGACCATCGTGATGGGACATAATAATATGCTAGCTCTCTTCAAAAACTCAAAATTACCACGTATATATGGAAATGTGTTTATCAAGTCCGCTTTACACGCGGAAGGTCCCAGGTTCGAGCCCTGGAAGATACATGTTTTGACCATCGTGATGGGGCATAATAATAAGCTATCTCTCTTCAAAAACTCAAAATAACCACGTATGTATGGAATTGTGTTTATCAAGTCCGCTTTACACGCGTAAGGTCCCAGGTTCGAGCCCTAGTAGATACATGTTTTGACCATCGTGATGGGACATAATAATAATCTAGATCTCTTGCAAAAACTTGTATTATCTCGTATCTATGGTGTAGTGGTTATCACGTCCACCTAACACGCGGAAGGTCCCAGGTTCGAGCCCTGGTAGATACATGTTATGACCATTGTGATGGGACATAATAATAATCTAGATCTCTTCAAAAACTGAAAATAACCACGTATGTATGGAATTGTAGTTATCAAATCCGTTTTACACGCGTAAGGTCCCAGGTTCGAGCCCTAGTAGATACATGTTTTGACCATTGTGATGGGACATAATAATAATCTAGATCTCTTGCAAAACTTTGTATTATCACGTATCTATGTTGTAGTGGTTATCACGTCCGCCTAACACGCGGAAGGTCCCAGGTTCGAGCCCTGGTAGATACATGTTTTGACCATCGTGATGGGACATAATAATAATCTAGATCTCTTGCAAAACTTTGTATTATCACGTATCTATGTTGTAGTGGTTATCACGTCCGCCTAACACGCGGAAGGTCCCAGGTTCGAGCCCTGGTAGATACATGTTTTGACCATCGTGATGGGACATAATAATAATCTAGATCTCTTGCAAAACTTTGTATTATCCCGTATCTATGGTTTAGTGGTTATTACGTCCGCCTAACACGCGGAAGGTCCCAGGTTCGAGCCCTTGTAGCTACATGTTTTGACCATCGTGATGGGACATAAAAATAATCTAGATCTCTTGGAAAACTTTGTATTATCACGTATCTATGGTGTAGTGGTTATCACGCTCGCCTAACACGCGGAAGGTCCCAGGTTCGAGCCGTGGAAGGCACATGTTTTGACCATCGTGATGGGAAATAATAATAAGCTAGCTCTCTTCAAAAACTCAAAATAACCACATATCTATGGAATTGTGGTTATCAAGTCCGCTTTACACGCGGAAGGTCCCAGGTTCGAGCCCTGGTAGAAAAATGTTTTGACCATCGTGATGGGACATAATAATAATCTAGATCTCTTGCAAAACTTTGTATTATCACGTATCTATGTTGTAGTGGTTATCACGTCCGCCTAACACGCGGAAGGTCCCAGGTTCGAGCCCTGGTAGATACATGTTTTGACCATCGTGATGGGACATAATAATAATCTAGATATCTTGCAAAACTTTGTATTATCCCGTATCTATGGTGTAGTGGTTATTACGTCCGCCTAACAAGCGGAAGGTCCCAGGTTCGAGCCCTTGTAGATTCATGTTTTGACCATCGTGATGGGACATAATAATAAGCTATCTCTCTTCAAAAAACTCAAAATAACCACGTATGTATGGAATTGTAGTTATCAAGTCCGCTTTAAACGCGTAAGGTCCCAGGTTCGAGCCCTAGTAGATACATGTTTTGACCATCGTGATGGGACATAATAATAATCTATCTCTCTTCAAAAACTCAAAAAACCACGTATGTATGGAATTGTAGTTATCAAGTCCGCTTTACACGCGTAAGGTCCCAGGTTCGAGCCCTAGTAGATACATGTTTTGACCATCGTGATGGGACATAATAATAATCTAGATCTCTTGCAAAACTTTGTATTATCACGTATCTATGGTGTAGTGGTTATCACGTCCGCCTAACACGCGGAAGGTCCCAGGTTCGAGCCCTGGTAGATACATGTTTTGACCATCGTGATGGGACATAATAATAATCTAGATCGCTTGCAAAACTTTGTATTATCACGTATCTATGGTGTAGTGGTTATCACGTCCGCCTAACACGTGGAAGGTCCCAGGTTCGAGCCGTGGATAATACATGTTTAGACCATCGTGATGGGACATAATTATAAGCTAGCTCTCTTCAAAAACTCAAAATAACCACGTATTTATGGAATTGTGTTTATCAAGTCCGCTTTACACGCGTATTGTCCCAGGTTCGAGTCCTAGTAGATACATGTTTTGACCATCGTGATGGGACATAATAATAATCTAGATCTCTTGCAAAACT
Source organism: Phalangium opilio (assembly GCF_054372755.1). Classification (NCBI taxonomy): domain Eukaryota; kingdom Metazoa; phylum Arthropoda; class Arachnida; order Opiliones; family Phalangiidae; genus Phalangium; species Phalangium opilio. Next base: position 2,755,349 of record NW_028324205.1, read on the forward strand.
TTGTATTATCACGTATCTATGATGTAGTGGTTATCACGTCCGCCTAACAAGCGGAAGGTCCCAGGTTCGAGCCCTGGTAGATACAGGTTTTGACCATCGTGATGGGACATAATAATAATCTAGATCTCTTGCAAAACTTTGTATTATCCCGCATCTATGGTGTAGTGGTTATCACGTCCGCCTAACACGCGGAAGGTGCCAGGTTCGAGCCCTGGTAGATACATGTTTTGACCATCGTGATGGGACATAATAATAATCTAGATCTCTTGCAAAACTTTGTATTATCACGTATCTATGGTGTAGTGGTTATCACGTCCGCCTAACACGCGGAAGGTCCCAGGTTCGAGCCCTGGAAGATGCATGTTTCTACCATCGTGATGGGACATAATAATAAGCTAGCTCTCTTCAAAAACTGAAAATAACCACGTATGTATGGAATTGTAGTTATCAAATCCGTTTTACACGCGTAACGTCCCAGGTTCGAGCCCTAGTAGATACATGTTTTGACCATCGTGATGGGACATAATAATAATCTAGATATCTTGCAAAACTTTGTACTATCCCGTATCTATGGTGTAGTGGTTATTACGTCCGCCTAACACGCGGAAGGTCCCAGGTTCGAGCCCTTGTAGATTCATGTTTTGACCATCGTGATGGGACATAATAATATGCTAGTTCTCTTCAAAAACTCAAAATAACCACGTATATATGGAAATGTGTTTATCAAGTCCGCTTTACACGCGGAAGGTCCCAGGTTCGAGCCCTGGAAGATACATGTTTTGACCATCGTGATGGGACATAATAATAAGCTATCTCTCTTCAAAAACTCAAAATAACCACGTATGTATGGAATTGTAGTTATCAAGTCCGCTTTACACGCGTAAGGTCCCAGGTTCGAGCCGTAGTAGATACATGTTTTGACCATCGTGATGGGACATAATAATAATCTAGATCTCTTGCAAAACTTTGTATTATCACGTATCTATGGTGTAGTGGTTATCACGTCCGCCTAACACGCGGAAGGTCCCAGGTTCGAGCCCTGGTAGATACATGTTAAGACCATTGTAATGGGACATAATAATAATCTAGATCTCTTGAAAAACTTTGTATTATCACTTTTCTATGTTGTAGTGGTTATCACGTCCGCCTAACACGCGGAAGGTCCCAGGTTCGAGCCCTGGTAGATACATGTTTTGACCATCGTGATGGGACATAATAATAATCTAGATCACTTGCAAAACTTTGTATTATCACGTATCTATGGTGTAGTGGTTATCACGTCCGCCTAACACGCGGAAGGTCCCAGGTTCGAGCCCTGGTAGATACATGTTTTGACCATCGTGATGGGACATAATAATAATCTATATCTCTTGCAAAACTTTGTATTATCCCGTATCTATGGTGTAGTGGTTATCACGCTCGCCTAACACGCGGAAGGTCCCAGGTTCGAGCCCTGGTAGATACATGTTAAGACCATTGTAATGGGACATAATAATAATCTAGATCTCTTGAAAAACTTTGTATTATCACTTTTCTATGTTGTAGTGGTTATCACGTCCGCCTAACACGCGGAAGGTCCCAGGTTCGAGCCCTGGTAGATACATGTTTTGACCATCGTGATGGGACATAATAATAATCTAGATCACTTGCAAAACTTTGTATTATCACGTATCTATGGTGTAGTGGTTATCACGTCCGCCTAACACGCGGAAGGTCCCAGGTTCGAGCCCTTGTAGCTACATGTTTTGACCATCGTGATGGGACATAATAATAATCTAGATCTCTTGGAAAACTTTGTATTATCACGTATCTATGGTGTAGTGGTTATCACGCTCGCCTAACACGCGGAAGGTCCCAGGTTCGAGCCGTGGAAGGCACATGTTTTGACCATCGTGATGGGAAATAATAATAAGCTAGCTCTCTTCAAAAACTCAAAATAACCACATATCTATGGAATTGTGGTTATCAAGTCCGCTTTACACGCGGAAGGTCCCAGGTTCGAGCCCTGGTAGAAAAATGTTTTGACCATCGTGATGGGACATAATAATAATCTAGATCTCTTGCAAAACTTTGTATTATCACGTATCTATGTTGTAGTGGTTATCACGTCCGCCTAACACGCGGATGGTCCCAGGTTCGAGCCCTAGTAGATACATGTTTTGACCATCGTGATGGGACATAATAATAATCTAGATCTCTTGCAAAACTTTGTATTATCCCGCATCTATGGTGTAGTGGTTATCACGTCCGCCTAACACGCGGAAGGTGCCAGGTTCGAGCCCTAGTAGATACATGTTTTGACCATCGTGATGGGACATAATAATAATCTAGATATCTTGCAAAACTTTGTACTATCCCGTATCTATGGTGTAGTGGTTATTACGTCCGCCTAACACGCGGAAGGTCCCAGGTTCGAGCCCTTGTAGATTCATGTTTTGACCATCGTGATGGGACATAATAATATGCTAGCTCTCTTCAAAAACTCAAAATAACCACGTATATATGGAAATGTGTTTATCAAGTCCGCTTTACACGCGGAAGGTCCCAGGTTCGAGCCCTGGAAGATACATGTTTTGACCATCGTGATGGGGCATAATAATAAGCTATCTCTCTTCAAAAACTCAAAATAACCACGTATGTATGGAATTGTGTTTATCAAGTCCGCTTTACACGCGTAAGGTCCCAGGTTCGAGCCCTAGTAGGTACATGTTTTGACCATCGTGATGGGACATAATAATAATCTAGATCTCTTGCAAAAACTTGTATTATCTCGTATCTATGGTGTAGTGGTTATCACGTCCACCTAACACGCGGAAGGTCCCAGGTTCGAGCCCTGGTAGATACATGTTATGACCATTGTGATGGGACATAATAATAATCTAGATCTCTTCAAAAACTGAAAATAACCACGTATGTATGGAATTGTAGTTATCAAATCCGTTTTACACGCGTAAGGTCCCAGGTTCGAGCCCTAGTAGATACATGTTTTGACCATTGTGATGGGACATAATAATAATCTAGATCTCTTGCAAAACTTTGTATTATCACGTATCTATGTTGTAGTGGTTATCACGTCCGCCTAACACGCGGAAGGTCCCAGGTTCGAGCCCTGGTAGATACATGTTTTGACCATCGTGATGGGACATAATAATAATCTAGATCTCTTGCAAAACTTTGTATTATCACGTATCTATGGTGTAGTGGTTATCACGTCCGCCTAACACGTGGAAGGTCCCAGGTTCGAGCCGTGGATAATACATGTTTAGACCATCGTGATGGGACATAATTATAAGCTAGCTCTCTTCAAAAACTCAAAATAACCACGTATTTATGGAATTGTGTTTATCAAGTCCGCTTTACACGCGTATTGTCCCAGGTTCGAGCCCTAGTAGATACATGTTTTGACCATCGTGATGGGACATAATAATAATCTAGATCTCTTGCAAAACTTTGTATTATCACGTATCTATGATGTAGTGGTTATCACGTCCGCCTAACAAGCGGAAGGTCCCAGGTTCGAGCCCTGGTAGATACAGGTTTTGACCATCGTGATGGGACATAATAATAATCTAGATCTCTTGCAAAACTTTGTATTATCCCGCATCTATGGTGTAGTGGTTATCACGTCCGCCTAACACGCGGAAGGTGCCAGGTTCGAGCCCTGGTAGATACATGTTTTGACCATCGTGATGGGACATAATAATAATCTAGATCTCTTGCAAAACTTTGTATTATCACGTATCTATGGTGTAGTGGTTATCACGTCCGCCTAACACGCGGAAGGTCCCAGGTTCGAGCCCTGGAAGATGCATGTTTCTACCATCGTGATGGGACATAATAATAAGCTAGCTCTCTTCAAAAACTGAAAATAACCACGTATGTATGGAATTGTAGTTATCAAATCCGTTTTACACGCGTAACGTCCCAGGTTCGAGCCCTAGTAGATACATGTTTTGACCATCGTGATGGGACATAATAATAATCTAGATCTCTTGCAAAACTTTGTATTATCACGTATCTATGTTGTAGTGGTTATCACGTCCGCCTAACACGTGGAAGGTCCCAGGTTCGAGCCCTGGTAGATACATGTTTTGACCATCGTGATGGGACATAATAATAATCTAGATCTCTTGCAAAACTTTGTATTATCCCGTATCTATGGTGTAGTGGTTATTACGTCCGCCTAACACGCGGAAGGTCCCAGGTTCGAGCCCTTGTAGCTACATGTTTTGACCATCGTGATGGGACATAATAATAATCTAGATCTCTTGGAAAACTTTGTATTATCACGTATCTATGGTGTAGTGGTTATCACGCTCGCCTAACACGCGGAAGGTCCCAGGTTCGAGCCGTGGAAGGCACATGTTTTGACCATCGTGATGGGAAATAATAATAAGCTAGCTCTCTTCAAAAACTCAAAATAACCACATATCTATGGAATTGTGGTTATCAAGTCCGCTTTACACGCGGAAGGTCCCAGGTTCGAGCCCTGGTAGAAAAATGTTTTGACCATCGTGATGGGACATAATAATAATCTAGATCTCTTGCAAAACTTTGTATTATCACGTATCTATGTTGTAGTGGTTATCACGTCCGCCTAACACGCGGAAGGTCCCAGGTTCGAGCCCTGGTAGATACATGTTTTGACCATCGTGATGGGACATAATAATAATCTAGATATCTTGCAAAACTTTGTATTATCCCGTATCTATGGTGTAGTGGTTATTACGTCCGCCTAACAAGCGGAAGGTCCCAGGTTCGAGCCCTTGTAGATTCATGTTTTGACCATCGTGATGGGACATAATAATAAGCTATCTCTCTTCAAAAAACTCAAAATAACCACGTATGTATGGAATTGTAGTTATCAAGTCCGCTTTACACGCGTAAGGTCCCAGGTTCGAGCCCTAGTAGATACATGTTTTGACCATCGTGATGGGACATAATAATAATCTATCTCTCTTCAAAAACTCAAAAAACCACGTATGTATGGAATTGTAGTTATCAAGTCCGCTTTACACGCGTAAGGTCCCAGGTTCGAGCCCTAGTAGATACATGTTTTGACCATCGTGATGGGACATAATAATAATCTAGATCTCTTGCAAAACTTTGTATTATCACGTATCTATGGTGTAGTGGTTATCACGTCCGCCTAACACGCGGAAGGTCCCAGGTTCGAGCCCTGGTAGATACATGTTTTGACCATCGTGATGGGACATAATAATAATCTAGATCACTTGCAAAACTTTGTATTATCACGTATCTATGGTGTAGTGGTTATCACGTCCGCCTAACACGTGGAAGGTCCCAGGTTCGAGCCGTGGATAATACATGTTTAGACCATCGTGATGGGACATAATTATAAGCTAGCTCTCTTCAAAAACTCAAAATAACCACGTATTTATGGAATTGTGTTTATCAAGTCCGCTTTACACGCGTATTGTCCCAGGTTCGAGCCCTAGTAGATACATGTTTTGACCATCGTGATGGGACATAATAATAATCTAGATCTCTTGCAAAACTTTGTATTATCACGTATCTATGATGTAGTGGTTATCACGTCCGCCTAACAAGCGGAAGGTCCCAGGTTCGAGCCCTGGTAGATACAGGTTTTGACCATCGTGATGGGACATAATAATAATCTAGATCTCTTGCAAAACTTTGTATTATCCCGCATCTATGGTGTAGTGGTTATCACGTCCGCCTAACACGCGGAAGGTGCCAGGTTCGAGCCCTGGTAGATACATGTTTTGACCATCGTGATGGGACATAATAATAATCTAGATCTCTTGCAAAACTTTGTATTATCACGTATCTATGGTGTAGTGGTTATCACGTCCGCCTAACACGCGGAAGGTCCCAGGTTCGAGCCCTGGAAGATGCATGTTTCTACCATCGTGATGGGACATAATAATAAGCTAGCTCTCTTCAAAAACTGAAAATAACCACGTATGTATGGAATTGTAGTTATCAAATCCGTTTTACACGCGTAACGTCCCAGGTTCGAGCCCTAGTAGATACATGTTTTGACCATCGTGATGGGACATAATAATAATCTAGATATCTTGCAAAACTTTGTACTATCCCGTATCTATGGTGTAGTGGTTATTACGTCCGCCTAACACGCGGAAGGTCCCAGGTTCGAGCCCTTGTAGATTCATGTTTTGACCATCGTGATGGGACATAATAATATGCTAGTTCTCTTCAAAAACTCAAAATAACCACGTATATATGGAAATGTGTTTATCAAGTCCGCTTTACACGCGGAAGGTCCCAGGTTCGAGCCCTGGAAGATACATGTTTTGACCATCGTGATGGGACATAATAATAAGCTATCTCTCTTCAAAAACTCAAAATAACCACGTATGTATGGAATTGTAGTTATCAAGTCCGCTTTACACGCGTAAGGTCCCAGGTTCGAGCCCTAGTAGATACATGTTTTGACCATCGTGATGGGACATAATAATAATCTAGATCTCTTGCAAAACTTTGTATTATCACGTATCTATGATGTAGTGGTTATCACGTCCGCCTAACAAGCGGAAGGTCCCAGGTTCGAGCCCTGGTAGATACAGGTTTTGACCATCGTGATGGGACATAATAATAATCTAGATCTCTTGCAAAACTTTGTATTATCCCGCATCTATGGTGTAGTGGTTATCACGTCCGCCTAACACGCGGAAGGTGCCAGGTTCGAGCCCTGGTAGATACATGTTTTGACCATCGTGATGGGACATAATAATAATCTAGATCTCTTGCAAAACTTTGTATTATCACGTATCTATGGTGTAGTGGTTATCACGTCCGCCTAACACGCGGAAGGTCCCAGGTTCGAGCCCTGGAAGATGCATGTTTCTACCATCGTGATGGGACATAATAATAAGCTAGCTCTCTTCAAAAACTGAAAATAACCACGTATGTATGGAATTGTAGTTATCAAATCCGTTTTACACGCGTAACGTCCCAGGTTCGAGCCCTAGTAGATACATGTTTTGACCATCGTGATGGGACATAATAATAATCTAGATATCTTGCAAAACTTTGTACTATCCCGTATCTATGGTGTAGTGGTTATTACGTCCGCCTAACACGCGGAAGGTCCCAGGTTCGAGCCCTTGTAGATTCATGTTTTGACCATCGTGATGGGACATAATAATATGCTAGTTCTCTTCAAAAACTCAAAATAACCACGTATATATGGAAATGTGTTTATCAAGTCCGCTTTACACGCGGAAGGTCCCAGGTTCGAGCCCTGGAAGATACATGTTTTGACCATCGTGATGGGACATAATAATAAGCTATCTCTCTTCAAAAACTCAAAATAACCACGTATGTATGGAATTGTAGTTATCAAGTCCGCTTTACACGCGTAAGGTCCCAGGTTCGAGCCCTAGTAGATACATGTTTTGACCATCGTGATGGGACATAATAATAATCTAGATCTCTTGCAAAACTTTGTATTATCACGTATCTATGGTGTAGTGGTTATCACGTCCGCCTAACACGCGGAAGGTCCCAGGTTCGAGCCCTGGTAGATACATGTTAAGACCATTGTAATGGGACATAATAATAATCTAGATCTCTTGAAAAACTTTGTATTATCACTTTTCTATGTTGTAGTGGTTATCACGTCCGCCTAACACGCGGAAGGTCCCAGGTTCGAGCCCTGGTAGATACATGTTTTGACCATCGTGATGGGACATAATAATAATCTAGATCACTTGCAAAACTTTGTATTATCACGTATCTATGGTGTAGTGGTTATCACGTCCGCCTAACACGCGGAAGGTCCCAGGTTCGAGCCCTGGTAGATACATGTTTTGACCATCGTGATGGGACATAATAATAATCTATATCTCTTGCAAAACTTTGTATTATCCCGTATCTATGGTGTAGTGGTTATTACGTCCGCCTAACACGCGGAAGGTCCCAGGTTCGAGCCCTTGTAGCTACATGTTTTGACCATCGTGATGGGACATAATAATAATCTAGATCTCTTGGAAAACTTTGTATTATCACGTATCTATGGTGTAGTGGTTATCACGCTCGCCTAACACGCGGAAGGTCCCAGGTTCGAGCCGTGGAAGGCACATGTTTTGACCATGGTGATGGGAAATAATAATAAGCTAGCTCTCTTCAAAAACTCAAAATAACCACATATCTATGGAATTGTGGTTATCAAGTCCGCTTTACACGCGGAAGGTCCCAGGTTCGAGCCCTGGTAGAAAAATGTTTTGACCATCGTGATGGGACATAATAATAATCTAGATCTCTTGCAAAACTTTGTATTATCACGTATCTATGTTGTAGTGGTTATCACGTCCGCCTAACACGCGGAAGGTCCCAGGTTCGAGCCCTGGTAGATACATGTTATGACCATTGTGATGGGACATAATAATAATCTAGATCTCTTCAAAACTTGAAAATAACCACGTATGTATGGAATTGTAGTTATCAAATCCGTTTTACACGCGTAAGGTCCCAGGTTCGAGCCCTAGTAGATACATGTTTTGACCATTGTGATGGGACATAATAATAATCTAGATCTCTTGCAAAACTTTGTATTATCACGTATCTATGGTGTAGTGGTTATCACGTCCGCCTAACACGCGGAAGGTCCCAGGTTCGAGCCCTGGTAGATCTATGTTTTGACCATCGTGATGGGACATAATAATAATCTAGATCTCTTGCAAAACGTTGTATTATCACGAATATATGGTGTAGTGCTTATCACGTCCGCCTAACACGCGGAAGGTCCCAGGTTCGAGCCCTGGAAGATACATGTTTATACCATCGTGATGGGACATAATAATAAGCTAACTTTCTTCAAAAACTGAAAATAACCACGTATTTATGGAATTGTAGTTATCAAAGCCGTTTTACACGCGTAAGGTCCCAGGTTCGAGCCCTGGTAGATACATGTTTTGACCATCGTGATGGGACATAACAATAATCTAGATCTCTTGCAAAACTTTGTATTATCCCGTATCTATGGTGTAGTGGTTATTACGTCCGCCTAACACGCGGAAGGTCCCAGGTTCGAGCCCTTGTAGATACATGTTTTGACCATCGTGATGGGAAATAATAATAAGCTACCTCTCTTCAAAAGCTGAAAATAACCACGTATTTATGGAATTGTAGTTATCAAATCCGTTTTACACGCGTAAGGTCCCAGGTTCGAGCCCTAGTAGATACATGTTTTGACCATCGTGATGGGACATAATAATAATCTAGATCTCTTGCAAAACTTTGTATTATCACGTATCTATGGTGTAGTGGTTATCACGTCCGCCTAACACTCGGAAGGTCCCAGGTTCGAGCCCTGGTAGATATATGTTTTGACCATCGTGATGGCACATAATAATAATCTAGATCTCTTGCAAAACGTTGTATTACCACGAATCTATGGTGTAGTGGTTATCACGTCCGCCTAACACGCGGAAGGTCCCAGGTTCGAGCCCTGGTAGATACATGTTTTGACCATCGTGATGGGACATAACAATAATCTAGATCTCTTGCAAAACTTTGTATTATCCCGTATCTATGGTGTAGTGGTTATTACGTCCGCCTAACACGCGGAAGGTCCCAGGTTCGAGCCCTTGTAGATACATGTTTTGACCATCGTGATGGGACATAATAATAATCTAGATCTCTTGCAAAACTTTGTATTATCACGTATCTATGGTGTAGTGGATATCACGCCCGCCTAACACGCGGAAGGTCCCAGGTTCGAGCCGTGGAAGGCACATGTTTTGACCATCGTGATGGGAAATAATAATAAGCTAGCTCTCTTCAAAAACTCAAAATAACCACGTATCTATGGAATTGTGGTTATCAAGTCCGCTTTACACGCGGAAGGTCCCAGGTTCGAGCCCTAGTAGATACATGTTTTGACCATCGTGATGAGACATAATAATAATCTAGATCTCTTGCAAAACTTTGTATTATCCTGTATCTATGGTGTAGCTGTTATTACGTGCGCCTAACACGCGGAAGGTCCCAGGTTTGATCCCTTGTAGATACATGTTTAGACCATCGTGATGGGACATAATAATAAGCTAGCTCTCTTGCAAAACTTTGTATTACCACGAATCTATGGTGTTGTGGTTATCACGTCCGCCTAACACGCGGAAGGTCCCAGGTTCGGGTCCTGGTAGATACATGTTTTGACCATCGTGATGGGACATAAAAATAATCTAGATCTCTTGCAAAACTTTGTATTATCCCGTATCTATGGTGTAGTGGTTATTACGTCCGCCTAACACGCGGAAGGTCCCAGGTTCGAGCCCTTGTAGATATATGTATTGACCATCGTGATGGGACATAATAATATTCTAGATATCTTGCAAAACTTTGTATTATCACGTATCTATGGTGTAGTGGTTATCACGTCCGCCTAACACGCGGAAGGTCCCAGATTCGAGCCGTGGAAGGCACATGTTTAGTCCATCGTGATGGGACATAATAATAAGCTATCTCTCTTCAAAAACTCGAAATACCCACGTATGTATGGAATTCTAGTTATCAAGTCCGCTTTACACGCGTAAGGTCCCAGGTTCGAGCCCTAGTAGATACATGTTTTGACCATCGTGATGGGACATAACAATTATCTATATCTCTTGCAAAACTTTGTATTATCCCGTATCTATGGTGTAGTGGTTATTACGTCCGCCTAACACGCGGAAGGTCCCAGGTTCGAGCCCTTGTAGATATACGTATTGACCATCGTGATGGGACATAATAATAATCTAGATATCTTGCAAAACTTTGTATTATCACGTATCTATGGTGTAGTGGTTATCACGTCCGCCTAACACGCGGAAGGTCCCAGATTCGAGCCGTGGAAGGCACATGTTTAGACCATCGTGATGGGACATAATAATAAGCTATCTCTCTTCAAAAACTCGAAATACCCACGTATGTATGGAATTCTAGTTATCAAGTCCGCTTTACACGCGTAAGGTCCCAGGTTCGAGCCCTAGTAGATACATGTTTTGACCATCGTGATGGGACATAACAATAATCTAGATCTCTTGCAAAACTTTGTATTATCCCGTATCTATGGTGTAGTGGTTATCACGTCCGCCTAACACGCGGATGGTCCCAGGTTCGAGCCCTGGTAGATACATGTTTTGACCATCGTGATGGGACATAATAATAATCTAGATCTCTTGCAAAACTTTGTATTATCACGTATCTATGGTGTAGTGGTTATCACGTCCGCCTAACACGCGGAAGGTCCCAGGTTCGAGCCCTGGAAGATACATGTTTATACCATCGTGATGGGACATAATAATAAGCTAGCTCTCTTCAAAAACTGAAAATAACCACGTATGTATGGAATTGTAGTTATCAAATCCGTTTTACACGCGTAAGGTCCCAGGTTCGAGCCCTAGTAGATACATGTTTTGACTATCGTGATGGGACATAATAAAAATCTAGATCACTTGCAAAACTTTGTATTATCACGTATCTATGATGTAGTGGTTATCACGTCCGCCTAACACGAGGAAGGTCCCAGGTTCGAGCCCTGGTAGATATATGTTTTGACCATCGTGATGGGACATAATAATAATCTAGATCTCTTGCAAAACTTTGTATTATCCCGCATCTATGGTGTAGTGGTTATCACGTCCGCCTAACACGCGGATGGTCCCAGGTTCGATCCCTGGTAAATACATGTTTTGACCATCGTGATGGGACATAATAATAATCTAGATCTCTTGCAAAACTTTGTATTATCACGTATCTATGGTGTAGTGGTTATCACGTCCGCCTAACACGCGGAAGGTCCCAGATTCGAGCCGTGGAAGGCACATGTTTAGTCCATCGTGATGGGACATAATAATAAGCTATCTCTCTTCAAAAACTCGAAATACCCACGTATGTATGGAATTCTAGTTATCAAGTCCGCTTTACACGCGTAAGGTCCCAGGTTCGAGCCCTAGTAGATACATGTTTTGACCATCGTGATGGGACATAACAATTATCTATATCTCTTGCAAAACTTTGTATTATCCCGTATCTATGGTGTAGTGGTTATTACGTCCGCCTAACACGCGGAAGGTCCCAGGTTCGAGCCCTTGTAGATATACGTATTGACCATCGTGATGGGACATAATAATAATCTAGATATCTTGCAAAACTTTGTATTATCACGTATCTATGGTGTAGTGGTTATCACGTCCGCCTAACACGCGGAAGGTCCCAGATTCGAGCCGTGGAAGGCACATGTTTAGACCATCGTGATGGGACATAATAATAAGCTATCTCTCTTCAAAAACTCGAAATACCCACGTATGTATGGAATTCTAGTTATCAAGTCCGCTTTACACGCGTAAGGTCCCAGGTTCGAGCCCTAGTAGATACATGTTTTGACCATCGTGATGGGACATAACAATAATCTAGATCTCTTGCAAAACTTTGTATTATCCCGTATCTATGGTGTAGTGGTTATCACGTCCGCCTAACACGCGGATGGTCCCAGGTTCGAGCCCTGGTAGATACATGTTTTGACCATCGTGATGGGACATAATAATAATCTAGATCTCTTGCAAAACTTTGTATTATCACGTATCTATGGTGTAGTGGTTATCACGTCCGCCTAACACGCGGAAGGTCCCAGGTTCGAGCCCTGGAAGATACATGTTTATACCATCGTGATGGGACATAATAATAAGCTAGCTCTCTTCAAAAACTGAAAATAACCACGTATGTATGGAATTGTAGTTATCAAATCCGTTTTACACGCGTAAGGTCCCAGGTTCGAGCCCTAGTAGATACATGTTTTGACTATCGTGATGGGACATAATAAAAATCTAGATCACTTGCAAAACTTTGTATTATCACGTATCTATGATGTAGTGGTTATCACGTCCGCCTAACACGAGGAAGGTCCCAGGTTCGAGCCCTGGTAGATATATGTTTTGACCATCGTGATGGGACATAATAATAATCTAGATCTCTTGCAAAACTTTGTATTATCCCGCATCTATGGTGTAGTGGTTATCACGTCCGCCTAACACGCGGATGGTCCCAGGTTCGATCCCTGGTAAATACATGTTTTGACCATCGTGATGGGACATAATAATAATCTAGATCTCTTGCAAAACTTTGTATTATCACGTATCTATGGTGTAGTGGTTATCACGTCCGCCTAACACGCGGAAGGTCCCAGGTTCGAGCCCTGGAAGATACATGTTTATACCATCGTGATGGGACATAATAATAAGCTAGCTTTCTTCAAAAACTGAAAATAACCACGTATTTATGGAATTGTAGTTATCAAAGCCGTTTTACACGCGTTAGGTCCCAGGTTCGAGCCCTGGTAAATACATGTTTTGACCATCGTGATGGGACATAATAATAATCTAGATCTCTTGCAAAACTTTGTATTATCACGTATCTATGGTGTAGTGGTTATCACGTCCGCCTAACACGCGGAAGGTCCCAGGTTCGAGCCCTGGAAGATACATGTTTATACCATCGTGATGGGACATAATAATAAGCTAGCTTTCTTCAAAAACTGAAAATAACCACGTATTTATGGAATTGTAGTTATCAAATCCGTTTTACACGCGTAAGGTCCCAGGTTCGAGCCCTAGTAGATACATGTTTTGACCATCGTGATGGGACATAATAATAATCTAGATCTCTTGCAAAACTTTGTATTATCACGTATCTATGGTGTAGTGGTTATCACGTCCGCCTAACACGCGGAAGGTCCCAGGTTCGAGCCCTGGTAGATATATGTTTTGACCATCGTGATGGCACATAATAATAATCTAGATCTCTTGCAAAACGTTGTATTACCACGAATCTATGGTGTAGTGGTTATCACGTCCGCCTAACACGCGGAAGGTCCCAGGTTCGAGCCCTGGTAGATACATGTTTTGACCATCGTGATGGGACATAACAATAATCTAGATCTCTTGCAAAACTTTGTATTATCCCGTATCTATGGTGTAGTGGTTATTACGTCCGCCTAACACGCGGAAGGTCCCAGGTTCGAGCCCTTGTAGATATATGTATTGACCATCGTGATGGGACATAATAATAATCTAGATATCTTGCAAAACTTTGTATTATCACGTATCTATGGTGTAGTGGTTATCACGTCCGCCTAACACGCGGAAGGTCCCAGATTCGAGCCTTGGAAGGCACATGTTTAGACCATCGTGATGGGACATAATAATAAGCTATCTCTCTTCAAAAACTCGAAATACCCAAGTATGTATGGAATTCTAGTTATCAAGTCCGCTTTACACGCGTAAGGTCCCAGGTTCGAGCCCTACTAGATACATGTTTTGACCATCGTGATGGGACATAACAATAATCTAGATCTCTTGCAAAACTTTGTAATATCCCGTATCTATGGTGTAGTGGTTATTACGTCCGCTTAACACGCGGAAGGTCCCAGGTTCGAGCCCTTGTAGATATATGTATTGACCATCGTGATGGGACATAATAATAATCTAGATCTCTTGCAAAACTATGTATTATCCCGCATCTATGGTGTAGTGGTTATCACGTCCGCCTAAAACGCGGATGGTCCCAGGTTCGAGCCCTGGTAAATACAAGTTTTGACCATCGTGATGGGACATAATAATAATCTAGATCTCTTGCAAAACTTTGTATTATCACGTATCTATGGTGTAGTGGTTATCACGTCCGCCTAACACGCGGAAGGTCCCAGGTTCGAGCCCTGGAAGATACATGTTTATACCATCGTGATGGGACATAATAATAAGCTAGCTCTCTTCAAAAACTGAAAATAACCACGTATGTATGGAATTGTAGTTATCAAATCCGTTTTACACGCGTAAGGTCCCAGGTTCGAGCCCTAGTAGATACATGTTTTGACTATCGTGATGGGACATAATAAAAATCTAGATCACTTGCAAAACTTTGTATTATCACGTATCTATGATGTAGTGGTTATCACGTCCGCCTAACACGAGGAAGGTCCCAGGTTCGAGCCCTGGTAGATATATGTTTTGACCATCGTGATGGGACATAATAATAATCTAGATCTCTTGCAAAACTTTGTATTATCACGTATCTATGGTGTAGTGGTTATCACGTCCGCCTAACACGCGGAAGGTCCCAGGTTCGAGCCCTGGAAGATACATGTTTATACCATCGTGATGGGACATAATAATAAGCTAGCTTTCTTCAAAAACTGAAAATAACCACGTATTTATGGAATTGTAGTTATCAAAGCCGTTTTACACGCGTTAGGTCCCAGGTTCGAGCCCTGGTAAATACATGTTTTGACCATCGTGATGGGACATAATAATAATCTAGATCTCTTGCAAAACTTTGTATTATCACGTATCTATGGTGTAGTGGTTATCACGTCCGCCTAACACGCGGAAGGTCCCAGGTTCGAGCCCTGGAAGATACATGTTTATACCATCGTGATGGGACATAATAATAAGCTAGCTTTCTTCAAAAACTGAAAATAACCACGTATTTATGGAATTGTAGTTATCAAATCCGTTTTACACGCGTAAGGTCCCAGGTTCGAGCCCTAGTAGATACATGTTTTGACCATCGTGATGGGACATAATAATAATCTAGATCTCTTGCAAAACTTTGTATTATCACGTATCTATGGTGTAGTGGTTATCACGTCCGCCTAACACGCGGAAGGTCCCAGGTTCGAGCCCTGGTAGATATATGTTTTGACCATCGTGATGGCACATAATAATAATCTAGATCTCTTGCAAAACGTTGTATTACCACGAATCTATGGTGTAGTGGTTATCACGTCCGCCTAACACGCGGAAGGTCCCAGGTTCGAGCCCTGGTAGATACATGTTTTGACCATCGTGATGGGACATAACAATAATCTAGATCTCTTGCAAAACTTTGTATTATCCCGTATCTATGGTGTAGTGGTTATTACGTCCGCCTAACACGCGGAAGGTCCCAGGTTCGAGCCCTTGTAGATATATGTATTGACCATCGTGATGGGACATAATAATAATCTAGATATCTTGCAAAACTTTGTATTATCACGTATCTATGGTGTAGTGGTTATCACGTCCGCCTAACACGCGGAAGGTCCCAGATTCGAGCCTTGGAAGGCACATGTTTAGACCATCGTGATGGGACATAATAATAAGCTATCTCTCTTCAAAAACTCGAAATACCCAAGTATGTATGGAATTCTAGTTATCAAGTCCGCTTTACACGCGTAAGGTCCCAGGTTCGAGCCCTAGTAGATACATGTTTTGACCATCGTGATGGGACATAACAATAATCTAGATCTCTTGCAAAACTTTGTAATATCCCGTATCTATGGTGTAGTGGTTATTACGTCCGCTTAACACGCGGAAGGTCCCAGGTTCGAGCCCTTGTAGATATATGTATTGACCATCGTGATGGGACATAATAATAATCTAGATCTCTTGCAAAACTATGTATTATCCCGCATCTATGGTGTAGTGGTTATCACGTCCGCCTAAAACGCGGATGGTCCCAGGTTCGAGCCCTGGTAAATACAAGTTTTGACCATCGTGATGGGACATAATAATAATCTTGATCTCTTGCAAAACTTTGTATTATCACGTATCTATGGTGTAGTGGTTATCACGTCCGCCTAACACGCGGAAGGTCCCAGGTTCGAGCCCTGGAAGATACATGTTTATACCATCGTGATGGGACATAATAATAAGCTAGCTCTCTTCAAAAACTGAAAATAACCACGTATGTATGGAATTGTATTTATCAAATCCGTTTTACACGCGTAAGGTCCCAGGTTCGAGCCCTAGTAGATACATGTTTTGACTATCGTGATGGGACATAATAAAAATCTAGATCACTTGCAAAACTTTGTATTATCACGTATCTATGATGTAGTGGTTATCACGTCCGCCTAACACGAGGAAGGTCCCAGGTTCGAGCCCTGGTAGATATATGTTTTGACCATCGTGATGGGACATAATAATAATCTAGATCTCTTGCAAAACTTTGTATTATCACGTATCTATGGTGTAGTGGTTATCACGTCCGCCTAACACGCGGAAGGTCCCAGGTTCGAGCCCTGGAAGATACATGTTTATACCATCGTGATGGGACATAATAATAAGCTAGCTTTCTTCAAAAACTGAAAATAACCACGTATTTATGGAATTGTAGTTATCAAAGCCGTTTTACACGCGTTAGGTCCCAGGTTCGAGCCCTGGTAAATACATGTTTTGACCATCGTGATGGGACATAATAATAATCTAGATCTCTTGCAAAACTTTGTATTATCACGTATCTATGGTGTAGTGGTTATCACGTCCGCCTAACACGCGGAAGGTCCCAGGTTCGAGCCCTGGAAGATACATGTTTATACCATCGTGATGGGACATAATAATAAGCTAGCTTTCTTCAAAAACTGAAAATAACCACGTATTTATGGAATTGTAGTTATCAAATCCGTTTTACACGCGTAAGGTCCCAGGTTCGAGCCCTAGTAGATACATGTTTTGACCATCGTGATGGGACATAATAATAATCTAGATCTCTTGCAAAACTTTGTATTATCACGTATCTATGGTGTAGTGGTTATCACGTCCGCCTAACACGCGGAAGGTCCCAGGTTCGAGCCCTTGTAGATATATGTATTGACCATCGTGATGGGACATAATAATAATCTAGATATCTTGCAAAACTTTGTATTATCACGTATCTATGGTGTAGTGGTTATCACGTCCGCCTAACACGCGGAAGGTCCCAGATTCGAGCCTTGGAAGGCACATGTTTAGACCATCGTGATGGGACATAATAATAAGCTATCTCTCTTCAAAAACTCGAAATACCCAAGTATGTATGGAATTCTAGTTATCAAGTCCGCTTTACACGCGTAAGGTCCCAGGTTCGAGCCCTAGTAGATACATGTTTTGACCATCGTGATGGGACATAACAATAATCTAGATCTCTTGCAAAACTTTGTAATATCCCGTATCTATGGTGTAGTGGTTATTACGTCCGCTTAACACGCGGAAGGTCCCAGGTTCGAGCCCTTGTAGATATATGTATTGACCATCGTGATGGGACATAATAATAATCTAGATCTCTTGCAAAACTATGTATTATCCCGCATCTATGGTGTAGTGGTTATCACGTCCGCCTAAAACGCGGATGGTCCCAGGTTCGAGCCCTGGTAAATACAAGTTTTGACCATCGTGATGGGACATAATAATAATCTAGATCTCTTGCAAAACGTTGTATTATCACGAATATATGGTGTAGTGCTTATCACGTCCGCCTAACACGCGGAAGGTCCCAGGTTCGAGCCCTGGAAGATACATGTTTATACCATCGTGATGGGACATAATAATAAGCTAACTTTCTTCAAAAACTGAAAATAACCACGTATTTATGGAATTGTAGTTATCAAAGCCGTTTTACACGCGTAAGGTCCCAGGTTCGAGCCCTGGTAGATACATGTTTTGACCATCGTGATGGGACATAACAATAATCTAGATCTCTTGCAAAACTTTGTATTATCCCGTATCTATGGTGTAGTGGTTATTACGTCCGCCTAACACGCGGAAGGTCCCAGGTTCGAGCCCTTGTAGATACATGTTTTGACCATCGTGATGGGAAATAATAATAAGCTACCTCTCTTCAAAAACTGAAAATAACCACGTATTTATGGAATTGTAGTTATCAAATCCGTTTTACACGCGTAAGGTCCCAGGTTCGAGCCCTAGTAGATACATGTTTTGACCATCGTGATGGGACATAATAATAATCTAGATCTCTTGCAAAACTTTGTATTATCACGTATCTATGGTGTAGTGGTTATCACGTCCGCCTAACACTCGGAAGGTCCCAGGTTCGAGCCCTGGTAGATATATGTTTTGACCATCGTGATGGCACATAATAATAATCTAGATCTCTTGCAAAACGTTGTATTACCACGAATCTATGGTGTAGTGGTTATCACGTCCGCCTAACACGCGGAAGGTCCCAGGTTCGAGCCCTGGTAGATACATGTTTTGACCATCGTGATGGGACATAACAATAATCTAGATCTCTTGCAAAACTTTGTATTATCCCGTATCTATGGTGTAGTGGTTATTACGTCCGCCTAACACGCGGAAGGTCCCAGGTTCGAGCCCTTGTAGATACATGTTTTGACCATCGTGATGGGACATAATAATAATCTAGATCTCTTGCAAAACTTTGTATTATCACGTATCTATGGTGTAGTGGATATCACGCCCGCCTAACACGCGGAAGGTCCCAGGTTCGAGCCGTGGAAGGCACATGTTTTGACCATCGTGATGGGAAATAATAATAAGCTAGCTCTCTTCAAAAACTCAAAATAACCACGTATCTATGGAATTGTGGTTATCAAGTCCGCTTTACACGCGGAAGGTCCCAGGTTCGAGCCCTAGTAGATACATGTTTTGACCATCGTGATGAGACATAATAATAATCTAGATCTCTTGCAAAACTTTGTATTATCCTGTATCTATGGTGTAGCTGTTATTACGTGCGCCTAACACGCGGAAGGTCCCAGGTTTGATCCCTTGTAGATACATGTTTAGACCATCGTGATGGGACATAATAATAAGCTAGCTCTCTTGCAAAACTTTGTATTACCACGAATCTATGGTGTTGTGGTTATCACGTCCGCCTAACACGCGGAAGGTCCCAGGTTCGGGTCCTGGTAGATACATGTTTTGACCATCGTGATGGGACATAAAAATAATCTAGATCTCTTGCAAAACTTTGTATTATCCCGTATCTATGGTGTAGTGGTTATTACGTCCGCCTAACACGCGGAAGGTCCCAGGTTCGAGCCCTTGTAGATATATGTATTGACCATCGTGATGGGACATAATAATATTCTAGATATCTTGCAAAACTTTGTATTATCACGTATCTATGATGTAGTGGTTATCACGTCCGCCTAACACGCGGAAGGTCCCAGATTCGAGCCGTGGAAGGCACATGTTTAGTCCATCGTGATGGGACATAATAATAAGCTATCTCTCTTCAAAAACTCGAAATACCCACGTATGTATGGAATTCTAGTTATCAAGTCCGCTTTACACGCGTAAGGTCCCAGGTTCGAGCCCTAGTAGATACATGTTTTGACCATCGTGATGGGACATAACAATTATCTATATCTCTTGCAAAACTTTGTATTATCCCGTATCTATGGTGTAGTGGTTATTACGTCCGCCTAACACGCGGAAGGTCCCAGGTTCGAGCCCTTGTAGATATACGTATTGACCATCGTGATGGGACATAATAATAATCTAGATATCTTGCAAAACTTTGTATTATCACGTATCTATGGTGTAGTGGTTATCACGTCCGCCTAACACGCGGAAGGTCCCAGATTCGAGCCGTGGAAGGCACATGTTTAGACCATCGTGATGGGACATAATAATAAGCTATCTCTCTTCAAAAACTCGAAATACCCACGTATGTATGGAATTCTAGTTATCAAGTCCGCTTTACACGCGTAAGGTCCCAGGTTCGAGCCCTAGTAGATACATGTTTTGACCATCGTGATGGGACATAACAATAATCTAGATCTCTTGCAAAACTTTGTATTATCCCGTATCTATGGTGTAGTGGTTATCACGTCCGCCTAACACGCGGATGGTCCCAGGTTCGAGCCCTGGTAGATACATGTTTTGACCATCGTGATGGGACATAATAATAATCTAGATCTCTTGCAAAACTTTGTATTATCACGTATCTATGGTGTAGTGGTTATCACGTCCGCCTAACACGCGGAAGGTCCCAGGTTCGAGCCCTGGAAGATACATGTTTATACCATCGTGATGGGACATAATAATAAGCTAGCTCTCTTCAAAAACTGAAAATAACCACGTATGTATGGAATTGTAGTTATCAAATCCGTTTTACACGCGTAAGGTCCCAGGTTCGAGCCCTAGTAGATACATGTTTTGACTATCGTGATGGGACATAATAAAAATCTAGATCACTTGCAAAACTTTGTATTATCACGTATCTATGATGTAGTGGTTATCACGTCCGCCTAACACGAGGAAGGTCCCAGGTTCGAGCCCTGGTAGATATATGTTTTGACCATCGTGATGGGACATAATAATAATCTAGATCTCTTGCAAAACTTTGTATTATCCCGCATCTATGGTGTAGTGGTTATCACGTCCGCCTAACACGCGGATGGTCCCAGGTTCGATCCCTGGTAAATACATGTTTTGACCATCGTGATGGGACATAATAATAATCTAGATCTCTTGCAAAACTTTGTATTATCACGTATCTATGGTGTAGTGGTTATCACGTCCGCCTAACACGCGGAAGGTCCCAGGTTCGAGCCCTGGAAGATACATGTTTATACCATCGTGATGGGACATAATAATAAGCTAGCTTTCTTCAAAAACTGAAAATAACCACGTATTTATGGAATTGTAGTTATCAAAGCCGTTTTACACGCGTTAGGTCCCAGGTTCGAGCCCTGGTAAATACATGTTTTGACCATCGTGATGGGACATAATAATAATCTAGATCTCTTGCAAAACTTTGTATTATCACGTATCTATGGTGTAGTGGTTATCACGTCCGCCTAACACGCGGAAGGTCCCAGGTTCGAGCCCTGGAAGATACATGTTTATACCATCGTGATGGGACATAATAATAAGCTAGCTTTCTTCAAAAACTGAAAATAACCACGTATTTATGGAATTGTAGTTATCAAATCCGTTTTACACGCGTAAGGTCCCAGGTTCGAGCCCTAGTAGATACATGTTTTGACCATCGTGATGGGACATAATAATAATCTAGATCTCTTGCAAAACTTTGTATTATCACGTATCTATGGTGTAGTGGTTATCACGTCCGCCTAACACGCGGAAGGTCCCAGGTTCGAGCCCTGGTAGATATATGTTTTGACCATCGTGATGGCACATAATAATAATCTAGATCTCTTGCAAAACGTTGTATTACCACGAATCTATGGTGTAGTGGTTATCACGTCCGCCTAACACGCGGAAGGTCCCAGGTTCGAGCCCTGGTAGATACATGTTTTGACCATCGTGATGGGACATAACAATAATCTAGATCTCTTGCAAAACTTTGTATTATCCCGTATCTATGGTGTAGTGGTTATTACGTCCGCCTAACACGCGGAAGGTCCCAGGTTCGAGCCCTTGTAGATATATGTATTGACCATCGTGATGGGACATAATAATAATCTAGATATCTTGCAAAACTTTGTATTATCACGTATCTATGGTGTAGTGGTTATCACGTCCGCCTAACACGCGGAAGGTCCCAGATTCGAGCCTTGGAAGGCACATGTTTAGACCATCGTGATGGGACATAATAATAAGCTATCTCTCTTCAAAAACTCGAAATACCCAAGTATGTATGGAATTCTAGTTATCAAGTCCGCTTTACACGCGTAAGGTCCCAGGTTCGAGCCCTAGTAGATACATGTTTTGACCATCGTGATGGGACATAACAATAATCTAGATCTCTTGCAAAACTTTGTAATATCCCGTATCTATGGTGTAGTGGTTATTACGTCCGCTTAACACGCGGAAGGTCCCAGGTTCGAGCCCTTGTAGATATATGTATTGACCATCGTGATGGGACATAATAATAATCTAGATCTCTTGCAAAACTATGTATTATCCCGCATCTATGGTGTAGTGGTTATCACGTCCGCCTAAAACGCGGATGGTCCCAGGTTCGAGCCCTGGTAAATACAAGTTTTGACCATCGTGATGGGACATAATAATAATCTAGATCTCTTGCAAAACTTTGTATTATCACGTATCTATGGTGTAGTGGTTATCACGTCCGCCTAACACGCGGAAGGTCCCAGGTTCGAGCCCTGGAAGATACATGTTTATACCATCGTGATGGGACATAATAATAAGCTAGCTCTCTTCAAAAACTGAAAATAACCACGTATGTATGGAATTGTAGTTATCAAATCCGTTTTACACGCGTAAGGTCCCAGGTTCGAGCCCTAGTAGATACATGTTTTGACTATCGTGATGGGACATAATAAAAATCTAGATCACTTGCAAAACTTTGTATTATCACGTATCTATGATGTAGTGGTTATCACGTCCGCCTAACACGAGGAAGGTCCCAGGTTCGAGCCCTGGTAGATATATGTTTTGACCATCGTGATGGGACATAATAATAATCTAGATCTCTTGCAAAACTTTGTATTATCACGTATCTATGGTGTAGTGGTTATCACGTCCGCCTAACACGCGGAAGGTCCCAGGTTCGAGCCCTGGAAGATACATGTTTATACCATCGTGATGGGACATAATAATAAGCTAGCTTTCTTCAAAAACTGAAAATAACCACGTATTTATGGAATTGTAGTTATCAAAGCCGTTTTACACGCGTTAGGTCCCAGGTTCGAGCCCTGGTAAATACATGTTTTGACCATCGTGATGGGACATAATAATAATCTAGATCTCTTGCAAAACTTTGTATTATCACGTATCTATGGTGTAGTGGTTATCACGTCCGCCTAACACGCGGAAGGTCCCAGGTTCGAGCCCTGGAAGATACATGTTTATACCATCGTGATGGGACATAATAATAAGCTAGCTTTCTTCAAAAACTGAAAATAACCACGTATTTATGGAATTGTAGTTATCAAATCCGTTTTACACGCGTAAGGTCCCAGGTTCGAGCCCTAGTAGATACATGTTTTGACCATCGTGATGGGACATAATAATAATCTAGATCTCTTGCAAAACTTTGTATTATCACGTATCTATGGTGTAGTGGTTATCACGTCCGCCTAACACGCGGAAGGTCCCAGGTTCGAGCCCTGGTAGATATATGTTTTGACCATCGTGATGGCACATAATAATAATCTAGATCTCTTGCAAAACGTTTTATTACCACGAATCTATGGTGTAGTGGTTATCACGTCCGCCTAACACGCGGAAGGTCCCAGGTTCGAGCCCTGGTAGATACATGTTTTGACCATCGTGATGGGACATAACAATAATCTAGATCTCTTGCAAAACTTTGTATTATCCCGTATCTATGGTGTAGTGGTTATTACGTCCGCCTAACACGCGGAAGGTCCCAGGTTCGAGCCCTTGTAGATATATGTATTGACCATCGTGATGGGACATAATAATAATCTAGATATCTTGCAAAACTTTGTATTATCACGTATCTATGGTGTAGTGGTTATCACGTCCGCCTAACACGCGGAAGGTCCCAGATTCGAGCCTTGGAAGGCACATGTTTAGACCATCGTGATGGGACATAATAATAAGCTATCTCTCTTCAAAAACTCGAAATACCCAAGTATGTATGGAATTCTAGTTATCAAGTCCGCTTTACACGCGTAAGGTCCCAGGTTCGAGCCCTAGTAGATACATGTTTTGACCATCGTGATGGGACATAACAATAATCTAGATCTCTTGCAAAACTTTGTAATATCCCGTATCTATGGTGTAGTGGTTATTACGTCCGCTTAACACGCGGAAGGTCCCAGGTTCGAGCCCTTGTAGATATATGTATTGACCATCGTGATGGGACATAATAATAATCTAGATCTCTTGCAAAACTATGTATTATCCCGCATCTATGGTGTAGTGGTTATCACGTCCGCCTAAAACGCGGATGGTCCCAGGTTCGAGCCCTGGTAAATACAAGTTTTGACCATCGTGATGGGACATAATAATAATCTTGATCTCTTGCAAAACTTTGTATTATCACGTATCTATGGTGTAGTGGTTATCACGTCCGCCTAACACGCGGAAGGTCCCAGGTTCGAGCCCTGGAAGATACATGTTTATACCATCGTGATGGGACATAATAATAAGCTAGCTCTCTTCAAAAACTGAAAATAACCACGTATGTATGGAATTGTATTTATCAAATCCGTTTTACACGCGTAAGGTCCCAGGTTCGAGCCCTAGTAGATACATGTTTTGACTATCGTGATGGGACATAATAAAAATCTAGATCACTTGCAAAACTTTGTATTATCACGTATCTATGATGTAGTGGTTATCACGTCCGCCTAACACGAGGAAGGTCCCAGGTTCGAGCCCTGGTAGATATATGTTTTGACCATCGTGATGGGACATAATAATAATCTAGATCTCTTGCAAAACTTTGTATTATCACGTATCTATGGTGTAGTGGTTATCACGTCCGCCTAACACGCGGAAGGTCCCAGGTTCGAGCCCTGGAAGATACATGTTTATACCATCGTGATGGGACATAATAATAAGCTAGCTTTCTTCAAAAACTGAAAATAACCACGTATTTATGGAATTGTAGTTATCAAAGCCGTTTTACACGCGTTAGGTCCCAGGTTCGAGCCCTGGTAAATACATGTTTTGACCATCGTGATGGGACATAATAATAATCTAGATCTCTTGCAAAACTTTGTATTATCACGTATCTATGGTGTAGTGGTTATCACGTCCGCCTAACACGCGGAAGGTCCCAGGTTCGAGCCCTGGAAGATACATGTTTATACCATCGTGATGGGACATAATAATAAGCTAGCTTTCTTCAAAAACTGAAAATAACCACGTATTTATGGAATTGTAGTTATCAAATCCGTTTTACACGCGTAAGGTCCCAGGTTCGAGCCCTAGTAGATACATGTTTTGACCATCGTGATGGGACATAATAATAATCTAGATCTCTTGCAAAACTTTGTATTATCACGTATCTATGGTGTAGTGGTTATCACGTCCGCCTAACACGCGGAAGGTCCCAGGTTCGAGCCCTTGTAGATATATGTATTGACCATCGTGATGGGACATAATAATAATCTAGATATCTTGCAAAACTTTGTATTATCACGTATCTATGGTGTAGTGGTTATCACGTCCGCCTAACACGCGGAAGGTCCCAGATTCGAGCCTTGGAAGGCACATGTTTAGACCATCGTGATGGGACATAATAATAAGCTATCTCTCTTCAAAAACTCGAAATACCCAAGTATGTATGGAATTCTAGTTATCAAGTCCGCTTTACACGCGTAAGGTCCCAGGTTCGAGCCCTAGTAGATACATGTTTTGACCATCGTGATGGGACATAACAATAATCTAGATCTCTTGCAAAACTTTGTAATATCCCGTATCTATGGTGTAGTGGTTATTACGTCCGCTTAACACGCGGAAGGTCCCAGGTTCGAGCCCTTGTAGATATATGTATTGACCATCGTGATGGGACATAATAATAATCTAGATCTCTTGCAAAACTATGTATTATCCCGCATCTATGGTGTAGTGGTTATCACGTCCGCCTAAAACGCGGATGGTCCCAGGTTCGAGCCCTGGTAAATACAAGTTTTGACCATCGTGATGGGACATAATAATAATCTAGATCTCTTGCAAAACTTTGTATTATCACGTATCTATGGTGTAGTGGTTATCACGTCCGCCTAACACGCGGAAGGTCCCAGGTTCGAGCCCTGGAAGATACATGTTTATACCATCGTGATGGGACATAATAATAAGCTAGCTCTCTTCAAAAACTGAAAATAACCACGTATGTATGGAATTGTAGTTATCAAATCCGTTTTACACGCGTAAGGTCCCAGGTTCGAGCCCTAGTAGATACATGTTTTGACTATCGTGATGGGACATAATAAAAATCTAGATCACTTGCAAAACTTTGTATTATCACGTATCTATGATGTAGTGGTTATCACGTCCGCCTAACACGAGGAAGGTCCCAGGTTCGAGCCCTGGTAGATATATGTTTTGACCATCGTGATGGGACATAATAATAATCTAGATCTCTTGCAAAACTTTGTATTATCACGTATCTATGGTGTAGTGGTTATCACGTCCGCCTAACACGCGGAAGGTCCCAGGTTCGAGCCCTGGAAGATACATGTTTATACCATCGTGATGGGACATAATAATAAGCTAGCTTTCTTCAAAAACTGAAAATAACCACGTATTTATGGAATTGTAGTTATCAAAGCCGTTTTACACGCGTTAGGTCCCAGGTTCGAGCCCTGGTAAATACATGTTTTGACCATCGTGATGGGACATAATAATAATCTAGATCTCTTGCAAAACTTTGTATTATCACGTATCTATGGTGTAGTGGTTATCACGTCCGCCTAACACGCGGAAGGTCCCAGGTTCGAGCCCTGGAAGATACATGTTTATACCATCGTGATGGGACATAATAATAAGCTAGCTTTCTTCAAAAACTGAAAATAACCACGTATTTATGGAATTGTAGTTATCAAATCCGTTTTACACGCGTAAGGTCCCAGGTTCGAGCCCTAGTAGATACATGTTTTGACCATCGTGATGGGACATAATAATAATCTAGATCTCTTGCAAAACTTTGTATTATCACGTATCTATGGTGTAGTGGTTATCACGTCCGCCTAACACGCGGAAGGTCCCAGGTTCGAGCCCTTGTAGATATATGTTTTGACCATCGTGATGGCACATAATAATAATCTAGATCTCTTGCAAAACGTTGTATTACCACGAATCTATGGTGTAGTGGTTATCACGTCCGCCTAACACGCGGAAGGTCCCAGGTTCGAGCCCTGGTAGATACATGTTTTGACCATCGTGATGGGACATAACAATAATCTAGATCTCTTGCAAAACTTTGTATTATCCCGTATCTATGGTGTAGTGGTTATTACGTCCGCCTAACACGCGGAAGGTCCCAGGTTCGAGCCCTTGTAGATATATGTATTGACCATCGTGATGGGACATAATAATAATCTAGATATCTTGCAAAACTTTGTATTATCACGTATCTATGGTGTAGTGGTTATCACGTCCGCCTAACACGCGGAAGGTCCCAGGTTCGAGCCCTGGAAGATACATGTTTATACCATCGTGATGGGACATAATAATAAGCTAGCTCTCTTCAAAAACTGAAAATAACCACGTATGTATGGAATTGTAGTTATCAAATCCGTTTTACACGCGTAAGGTCCCAGGTTCGAGCCCTAGTAGATACATGTTTTGACTATCGTGATGGGACATAATAAAAATCTAGATCACTTGCAAAACTTTGTATTATCACGTATCTATGATGTAGTGGTTATCACGTCCGCCTAACACGAGGAAGGTCCCAGGTTCGAGCCCTGGTAGATATATGTTTTGACCATCGTGATGGGACATAATAATAATCTAGATCTCTTGCAAAACTTTGTATTATCACGTATCTATGGTGTAGTGGTTATCACGTCCGCCTAACACGCGGAAGGTCCCAGGTTCGAGCCCTGGAAGATACATGTTTATACCATCGTGATGGGACATAATAATAAGCTAGCTTTCTTCAAAAACTGAAAATAACCACGTATTTATGGAATTGTAGTTATCAAAGCCGTTTTACACGCGTTAGGTCCCAGGTTCGAGCCCTGGTAAATACATGTTTTGACCATCGTGATGGGACATAATAATAATCTAGATCTCTTGCAAAACTTTGTATTATCACGTATCTATGGTGTAGTGGTTATCACGTCCGCCTAACACGCGGAAGGTCCCAGGTTCGAGCCCTGGAAGATACATGTTTATACCATCGTGATGGGACATAATAATAAGCTAGCTTTCTTCAAAAACTGAAAATAACCACGTATTTATGGAATTGTAGTTATCAAATCCGTTTTACACGCGTAAGGTCCCAGGTTCGAGCCCTAGTAGATACATGTTTTGACCATCGTGATGGGACATAATAATAATCTAGATCTCTTGCAAAACTTTGTATTATCACGTATCTATGGTGTAGTGGTTATCACGTCCGCCTAACACGCGGAAGGTCCCAGGTTCGAGCCCTGGTAGATATATGTTTTGACCATCGTGATGGCACATAATAATAATCTAGATCTCTTGCAAAACGTTGTATTACCACGAATCTATGGTGTAGTGGTTATCACGTCCGCCTAACACGCGGAAGGTCCCAGGTTCGAGCCCTGGTAGATACATGTTTTGACCATCGTGATGGGACATAACAATAATCTAGATCTCTTGCAAAACTTTGTATTATCCCGTATCTATGGTGTAGTGGTTATTACGTCCGCCTAACACGCGGAAGGTCCCAGGTTCGAGCCCTTGTAGATATATGTATTGACCATCGTGATGGGACATAATAATAATCTAGATATCTTGCAAAACTTTGTATTATCACGTATCTATGGTGTAGTGGTTATCACGTCCGCCTAACACGCGGAAGGTCCCAGATTCGAGCCTTGGAAGGCACATGTTTAGACCATCGTGATGGGACATAATAATAAGCTATCTCTCTTCAAAAACTCGAAATACCCAAGTATGTATGGAATTCTAGTTATCAAGTCCGCTTTACACGCGTAAGGTCCCAGGTTCGAGCCCTAGTAGATACATGTTTTGACCATCGTGATGGGACATAACAATAATCTAGATCTCTTGCAAAACTTTGTAATACCCCGTATCTATGGTGTAGTGGTTATTACGTCCGCTTAACACGCGGAAGGTCCCAGGTTCGAGCCCTTGTAGATATATGTATTGACCATCGTGATGGGACATAATAATAATCTAGATCTCTTGCAAAACTATGTATTATCCCGCATCTATGGTGTAGTGGTTATCACGTCCGCCTAAAACGCGGATGGTCCCAGGTTCGAGCCCTGGTAAATACAAGTTTTGACCATCGTGATGGGACATAATAATAATCTAGATCTCTTGCAAAACTTTGTATTATCACGTATCTATGGTGTAGTGGTTATCACGTCCGCCTAACACGCGGAAGGTCCCAGGTTCGAGCCCTGGAAGATACATGTTTATACCATCGTGATGGGACATAATAATAAGCTAGCTCTCTTCAAAAACTGAAAATAACCACGTATGTATGGAATTGTAGTTATCAAATCCGTTTTACACGCGTAAGGTCCCAGGTTCGAGCCCTAGTAGATACATGTTTTGACTATCGTGATGGGACATAATAAAAATCTAGATCACTTGCAAAACTTTGTATTATCACGTATCTATGATGTAGTGGTTATCACGTCCGCCTAACACGAGGAAGGTCCCAGGTTCGAGCCCTGGTAGATATATGTTTTGACCATCGTGATGGGACATAATAATAATCTAGATCTCTTGCAAAACTTTGTATTATCCCGCATCTATGGTGTAGTGGTTATCACGTCCGCCTAACACGCGGATGGTCCCAGGTTCGATCCCTGGTAAATACATGTTTTGACCATCGTGATGGGACATAATAATAATCTAGATCTCTTGCAAAACTTTGTATTATCACGTATCTATGGTGTAGTGGTTATTGCGTCCGCCTAACACGCGGAAGGTCCCAGGTTCGAGCCCTGGAAGATACATGTTTATACCATCGTGATGGGACATAATAATAAGCTAGCTTTCTTCAAAAACTGAAAATAACCACGTATTTATGGAATTGTAGTTATCAAAGCCGTTTTACACGCGTTAGGTCCCAGGTTCGAGCCCTGGTAAATACATGTTTTGACCATCGTGATGGGACATAATAATAATCTAGATCTCTTGCAAAACTTTGTATTATCACGTATCTATGGTGTAGTGGTTATCACGTCCGCCTAACACGCGGAAGGTCCCAGGTTCGAGCCCTGGAAGATACATGTTTATACCATCGTGATGGGACATAATAATAAGCTAGCTTTCTTCAAAAACTGAAAATAACCACGTATTTATGGAATTGTAGTTATCAAATCCGTTTTACACGCGTAAGGTCCCAGGTTCGAGCCCTAGTAGATACATGTTTTGACCATCGTGATGGGACATAATAATAATCTAGATCTCTTGCAAAACTTTGTATTATCACGTATCTATGGTGTAGTGGTTATCACGTCCGCCTAACACGCGGAAGGTCCCAGGTTCGAGCCCTGGTAGATATATGTTTTGACCATCGTGATGGCACATAATAATAATCTAGATCTCTTGCAAAACGTTGTATTACCACGAATCTATGGTGTAGTGGTTATCACGTCCGCCTAACACGCGGAAGGTCCCAGGTTCGAGCCCTGGTAGATACATGTTTTGACCATCGTGATGGGACATAACAATAATCTAGATCTCTTGCAAAACTTTGTATTATCCCGTATCTATGGTGTAGTGGTTATTACGTCCGCCTAACACGCGGAAGGTCCCAGGTTCGAGCCCTTGTAGATATATGTATTGACCATCGTGATGGGACATAATAATAATCTAGATATCTTGCAAAACTTTGTATTATCACGTATCTATGGTGTAGTGGTTATCACGTCCGCCTAACACGCGGAAGGTCCCAGATTCGAGCCTTGGAAGGCACATGTTTAGACCATCGTGATGGGACATAATAATAAGCTATCTCTCTTCAAAAACTCGAAATACCCAAGTATGTATGGAATTCTAGTTATCAAGTCCGCTTTACACGCGTAAGGTCCCAGGTTCGAGCCCTAGTAGATACATGTTTTGACCATCGTGATGGGACATAACAATAATCTAGATCTCTTGCAAAACTTTGTAATACCCCGTATCTATGGTGTAGTGGTTATTACGTCCGCTTAACACGCGGAAGGTCCCAGGTTCGAGCCCTTGTAGATATATGTATTGACCATCGTGATGGGACATAATAATAATCTAGATCTCTTGCAAAACTATGTATTATCCCGCATCTATGGTGTAGTGGTTATCACGTCCGCCTAAAACGCGGATGGTCCCAGGTTCGAGCCCTGGTAAATACAAGTTTTGACCATCGTGATGGGACATAATAATAATCTAGATCTCTTGCAAAACTTTGTATTATCACGTATCTATGGTGTAGTGGTTATCACGTCCGCCTAACACGCGGAAGGTCCCAGGTTCGAGCCCTGGAAGATACATGTTTATACCATCGTGATGGGACATAATAATAAGCTAGCTCTCTTCAAAAACTGAAAATAACCACGTATGTATGGAATTGTAGTTATCAAATCCGTTTTACACGCGTAAGGTCCCAGGTTCGAGCCCTAGTAGATACATGTTTTGACTATCGTGATGGGACATAATAAAAATCTAGATCACTTGCAAAACTTTGTATTATCACGTATCTATGATGTAGTGGTTATCACGTCCGCCTAACACGAGGAAGGTCCCAGGTTCGAGCCCTGGTAGATATATGTTTTGACCATCGTGATGGGACATAATAATAATCTAGATCTCTTGCAAAACTTTGTATTATCCCGCATCTATGGTGTAGTGGTTATCACGTCCGCCTAACACGCGGATGGTCCCAGGTTCGATCCCTGGTAAATACATGTTTTGACCATCGTGATGGGACATAATAATAATCTAGATCTCTTGCAAAACTTTGTATTATCACGTATCTATGGTGTAGTGGTTATTGCGTCCGCCTAACACGCGGAAGGTCCCAGGTTCGAGCCCTGGAAGATACATGTTTATACCATCGTGATGGGACATAATAATAAGCTAGCTTTCTTCAAAAACTGAAAATAACCACGTATTTATGGAATTGTAGTTATCAAAGCCGTTTTACACGCGTTAGGTCCCAGGTTCGAGCCCTGGTAAATACATGTTTTGACCATCGTGATGGGACATAATAATAATCTAGATCTCTTGCAAAACTTTGTATTATCACGTATCTATGGTGTAGTGGTTATCACGTCCGCCTAACACGCGGAAGGTCCCAGGTTCGAGCCCTGGAAGATACATGTTTATACCATCGTGATGGGACATAATAATAAGCTAGCTTTCTTCAAAAACTGAAAATAACCACGTATTTATGGAATTGTAGTTATCAAATCCGTTTTACACGCGTAAGGTCCCAGGTTCGAGCCCTAGTAGATACATGTTTTGACCATCGTGATGGGACATAATAATAATCTAGATCTCTTGCAAAACTTTGTATTATCACGTATCTATGGTGTAGTGGTTATCACGTCCGCCTAACACGCGGAAGGTCCCAGGTTCGAGCCCTGGTAGATATATGTTTTGACCATCGTGATGGCACATAATAATAATCTAGATCTCTTGCAAAACGTTGTATTACCACGAATCTATGGTGTAGTGGTTATCACGTCCGCCTAACACGCGGAAGGTCCCAGGTTCGAGCCCTGGTAGATACATGTTTTGACCATCGTGATGGGACATAACAATAATCTAGATCTCTTGCAAAACTTTGTATTATCCCGTATCTATGGTGTAGTGGTTATTACGTCCGCCTAACACGCGGAAGGTCCCAGGTTCGAGCCCTTGTAGATATATGTATTGACCATCGTGATGGGACATAATAATAATCTAGATATCTTGCAAAACTTTGTATTATCACGTATCTATGGTGTAGTGGTTATCACGTCCGCCTAACACGCGGAAGGTCCCAGATTCGAGCCTTGGAAGGCACATGTTTAGACCATCGTGATGGGACATAATAATAAGCTATCTCTCTTCAAAAACTCGAAATACCCAAGTATGTATGGAATTCTAGTTATCAAGTCCGCTTTACACGCGTAAGGTCCCAGGTTCGAGCCCTAGTAGATACATGTTTTGACCATCGTGATGGGACATAACAATAATCTAGATCTCTTGCAAAACTTTGTAATATCCCGTATCTATGGTGTAGTGGTTATTACGTCCGCTTAACACGCGGAAGGTCCCAGGTTCGAGCCCTTGTAGATATATGTATTGACCATCGTGATGGGACATAATAATAATCTAGATCTCTTGCAAAACTATGTATTATCCCGCATCTATGGTGTAGTGGTTATCACGTCCGCCTAAAACGCGGATGGTCCCAGGTTCGAGCCCTGGTAAATACATGTTTTGACCATCGTGATGGGACATAATAATAATCAAGATCTCTTGCAAAACTTTGTATTTTCACGTATCTATGGTGTAGTGGTTATCACGTCTGCCTAACACGCGGAAGGTCCCAGGTTCGAGCCCTAGTAGATACATGTTTTGACCATCGTGATGGGACATAATAATAATCTAGATCTCTTGCAAAACTTTGTATTATCACGTATCTATGGTGTAGTGGTTATCACGTCCGCCAAACACGCGGAAGGTCCCAGGTTCGAGCCCTGGTAGATCTATGTTTTGACCATCGTGATGGGACATAATAATAATCTAGATCTCTTGCAAAACGTTGTATTATCACGAATATATGGTGTAGTGGTTATCACGTCCGCCTAACACGCGGAAGGTCCCAGGTTCGAGCCCTGGTAGATACATGTTTTGACCATCGTGATGGGACATAACAATAATCTAGATCTCTTGCAAAACTTTGTATTATCCCGTATCTATGGTGTAGTGGTTATTACGTCCGCCTAACACGCGGAAGGTCCCAGGTTCGAGCCCTTGTAGATACATGTTTTGACCATCGTGATGGGAAATAATAATAAGCTACCTCTCTTCAAAAACTGAAAATAACCACGTATTTATGGAATTGTAGTTATCAAATCCGTTTTACACGCGTAAGGTCCCAGGTTCGAGCCCTAGTAGATACATGTTTTGACCATCGTGATGGGACATAATAATAATCTAGATCTCTTGCAAAACTTTGTATTATCACGTATCTATGGTGTAGTGGTTATCACGTCCGCCTAACACGCGGAAGGTCCCAGGTGCGAGCCCTGGTAGATATATGTTTTGACCATCGTGATGGCACATAATAATAATCTAGATCTCTTGCAAAACGTTGTATTACCACGAATCTATGGTGTAGTGGTTATCACGTCCGCCTAACACGCGGAAGGTCCCAGGTTCGAGCCCTGGTAGATACATGTTTTGACCATCGTGATGGGACATAACAATAATCTAGATCTCTTGCAAAACTTTGTATTATCCCGTATCTATGGTGTAGTGGTTATTACGTCCGCCTAACACGCGGAAGGTCCCAGGTTCGAGCCCTTGTAGATACATGTTTTGACCATCGTGATGGGACATAATAATAATCTAGATCTCTTGCAAAACTTTGTATTATCACGTATCTATGGTGTAGTGGTTATCACGCCCGCCTAACACGCGGAAGGTCCCAGGTTCGAGCCGTGGTAGATCTATGTTTTGACCATCGTGATGGGAAATAATAATAAGCTAGCTCTCTTCAAAAACTCAAAATAACCACGTATCTATGGAATTGTGGTTATCAAGTCCGCTTTACACGCGGAAGGTCCCAGGTTCGAGCCCTAGTAGATACATGTTTTGACCATCGTGATGAGACATAATAATAATCTAGATCTCTTGCAAAACTTTGTATTATCCTGTATCTATGGTGTAGCTGTTATTACGTGCGCCTAACACGCGGAAGGTCCCAGGTTCGATCCCTTGTAGATACATGTTTTGACCATCGTGATGGGACATAATAATAATCTAGATCTCTTGCAAAACGTTGTATTACCACGAATCTATGGTGTAGTGGTTATCACGTCCGCCTAACACGCGGAAGGTCCCAGGTTCGAGCCCTGGAAGATACATGTTTATACCATCGTGATGGGACATAATAATAAGCTAGCTCTCTTCAAAAACTGAAAATAACCACGTATGTATGGAATTGTAGTTATCAAATCCGTTTTACACGCGTAAGGTCCCAGGTTCGAGCCCTAGTAGATACATGTTTTGACTATCGTGATGGGACATAATAAAAATCTAGATCACTTGCAAAACTTTGTATTATCACGTATCTATGATGTAGTGGTTATCACGTCCGCCTAACACGAGGAAGGTCCCAGGTTCGAGCCCTGGTAGATATATGTTTTGACCATCGTGATGGGACATAATAATAATCTAGATCTCTTGCAAAACTTTGTATTATCCCGCATCTATGGTGTAGTGGTTATCACGTCCGCCTAACACGCGGATGGTCCCAGGTTCGATCCCTGGTAAATACATGTTTTGACCATCGTGATGGGACATAATAATAATCTAGATCTCTTGCAAAACTTTGTATTATCACGTATCTATGGTGTAGTGGTTATTGCGTCCGCCTAACACGCGGAAGGTCCCAGGTTCGAGCCCTGGAAGATACATGTTTATACCATCGTGATGGGACATAATAATAAGCTAGCTTTCTTCAAAAACTGAAAATAACCACGTATTTATGGAATTGTAGTTATCAAAGCCGTTTTACACGCGTTAGGTCCCAGGTTCGAGCCCTGGTAAATACATGTTTTGACCATCGTGATGGGACATAATAATAATCTAGATCTCTTGCAAAACTTTGTATTATCACGTATCTATGGTGTAGTGGTTATCACGTCCGCCTAACACGCGGAAGGTCCCAGGTTCGAGCCCTGGAAGATACATGTTTATACCATCGTGATGGGACATAATAATAAGCTAGCTTTCTTCAAAAACTGAAAATAACCACGTATTTATGGAATTGTAGTTATCAAATCCGTTTTACACGCGTAAGGTCCCAGGTTCGAGCCCTAGTAGATACATGTTTTGACCATCGTGATGGGACATAATAATAATCTAGATCTCTTGCAAAACTTTGTATTATCACGTATCTATGGTGTAGTGGTTATCACGTCCGCCTAACACGCGGAAGGTCCCAGGTTCGAGCCCTGGTAGATATATGTTTTGACCATCGTGATGGCACATAATAATAATCTAGATCTCTTGCAAAACGTTGTATTACCACGAATCTATGGTGTAGTGGTTATCACGTCCGCCTAACACGCGGAAGGTCCCAGGTTCGAGCCCTGGTAGATACATGTTTTGACCATCGTGATGGGACATAACAATAATCTAGATCTCTTGCAAAACTTTGTATTATCCCGTATCTATGGTGTAGTGGTTATTACGTCCGCCTAACACGCGGAAGGTCCCAGGTTCGAGCCCTTGTAGATATATGTATTGACCATCGTGATGGGACATAATAATAATCTAGATATCTTGCAAAACTTTGTATTATCACGTATCTATGGTGTAGTGGTTATCACGTCCGCCTAACACGCGGAAGGTCCCAGATTCGAGCCTTGGAAGGCACATGTTTAGACCATCGTGATGGGACATAATAATAAGCTATCTCTCTTCAAAAACTCGAAATACCCAAGTATGTATGGAATTCTAGTTATCAAGTCCGCTTTACACGCGTAAGGTCCCAGGTTCGAGCCCTAGTAGATACATGTTTTGACCATCGTGATGGGACATAACAATAATCTAGATCTCTTGCAAAACTTTGTAATATCCCGTATCTATGGTGTAGTGGTTATTACGTCCGCTTAACACGCGGAAGGTCCCAGGTTCGAGCCCTTGTAGATATATGTATTGACCATCGTGATGGGACATAATAATAATCTAGATCTCTTGCAAAACTATGTATTATCCCGCATCTATGGTGTAGTGGTTATCACGTCCGCCTAAAACGCGGATGGTCCCAGGTTCGAGCCCTGGTAAATACATGTTTTGACCATCGTGATGGGACATAATAATAATCAAGATCTCTTGCAAAACTTTGTATTTTCACGTATCTATGGTGTAGTGGTTATCACGTCTGCCTAACACGCGGAAGGTCCCAGGTTCGAGCCCTAGTAGATACATGTTTTGACCATCGTGATGGGACATAATAATAATCTAGATCTCTTGCAAAACTTTGTATTATCACGTATCTATGGTGTAGTGGTTATCACGTCCGCCAAACACGCGGAAGGTCCCAGGTTCGAGCCCTGGTAGATCTATGTTTTGACCATCGTGATGGGACATAATAATAATCTAGATCTCTTGCAAAACGTTGTATTATCACGAATATATGGTGTAGTGGTTATCACGT
Organism: Phalangium opilio; assembly: GCF_054372755.1. Taxonomy (NCBI): domain Eukaryota; kingdom Metazoa; phylum Arthropoda; class Arachnida; order Opiliones; family Phalangiidae; genus Phalangium; species Phalangium opilio. Next base: position 2,793,062 of record NW_028324205.1, read on the forward strand.
CCGCCTAACACGCGGAAGGTCCCAGGTTCGAGCCCTGGTAGATACATGTTTTGACCATCGTGATGGGACATAACAATAATCTAGATCTCTTGCAAAACTTTGTATTATCCCGTATCTATGGTGTAGTGGTTATTACGTCCGCCTAACACGCGGAAGGTCCCAGGTTCGAGCCCTTGTAGATACATGTTTTGACCATCGTGATGGGAAATAATAATAAGCTACCTCTCTTCAAAAACTGAAAATAACCACGTATTTATGGAATTGTAGTTATCAAATCCGTTTTACACGCGTAAGGTCCCAGGTTCGAGCCCTAGTAGATACATGTTTTGACCATCGTGATGGGACATAATAATAATCTAGATCTCTTGCAAAACTTTGTATTATCACGTATCTATGGTGTAGTGGTTATCACGTCCGCCTAACACGCGGAAGGTCCCAGGTGCGAGCCCTGGTAGATATATGTTTTGACCATCGTGATGGCACATAATAATAATCTAGATCTCTTGCAAAACGTTGTATTACCACGAATCTATGGTGTAGTGGTTATCACGTCCGCCTAACACGCGGAAGGTCCCAGGTTCGAGCCCTGGTAGATACATGTTTTGACCATCGTGATGGGACATAACAATAATCTAGATCTCTTGCAAAACTTTGTATTATCCCGTATCTATGGTGTAGTGGTTATTACGTCCGCCTAACACGCGGAAGGTCCCAGGTTCGAGCCCTTGTAGATACATGTTTTGACCATCGTGATGGGACATAATAATAATCTAGATCTCTTGCAAAACTTTGTATTATCACGTATCTATGGTGTAGTGGTTATCACGCCCGCCTAACACGCGGAAGGTCCCAGGTTCGAGCCGTGGTAGATCTATGTTTTGACCATCGTGATGGGAAATAATAATAAGCTAGCTCTCTTCAAAAACTCAAAATAACCACGTATCTATGGAATTGTGGTTATCAAGTCCGCTTTACACGCGGAAGGTCCCAGGTTCGAGCCCTAGTAGATACATGTTTTGACCATCGTGATGAGACATAATAATAATCTAGATCTCTTGCAAAACTTTGTATTATCCTGTATCTATGGTGTAGCTGTTATTACGTGCGCCTAACACGCGGAAGGTCCCAGGTTCGATCCCTTGTAGATACATGTTTTGACCATCGTGATGGGACATAATAATAATCTAGATCTCTTGCAAAACGTTGTATTACCACGAATCTATGGTGTAGTGGTTATCACGTCCGCCTAACACGCGGAAGGTCCCAGGTTCGAGCCCTGGAAGATACATGTTTATACCATCGTGATGGGACATAATAATAAGCTAGCTCTCTTCAAAAACTGAAAATAACCACGTATGTATGGAATTGTAGTTATCAAATCCGTTTTACACGCGTAAGGTCCCAGGTTCGAGCCCTAGTAGATACATGTTTTGACTATCGTGATGGGACATAATAAAAATCTAGATCACTTGCAAAACTTTGTATTATCACGTATCTATGATGTAGTGGTTATCACGTCCGCCTAACACGAGGAAGGTCCCAGGTTCGAGCCCTGGTAGATATATGTTTTGACCATCGTGATGGGACATAATAATAATCTAGATCTCTTGCAAAACTTTGTATTATCCCGCATCTATGGTGTAGTGGTTATCACGTCCGCCTAACACGCGGATGGTCCCAGGTTCGATCCCTGGTAAATACATGTTTTGACCATCGTGATGGGACATAATAATAATCTAGATCTCTTGCAAAACTTTGTATTATCACGTATCTATGGTGTAGTGGTTATCACGTCCGCCTAACACGCGGAAGGTCCCAGGTTCGAGCCCTGGAAGATACATGTTTATACCATCGTGATGGGACATAATAATAAGCTAGCTTTCTTCAAAAACTGAAAATAACCACGTATTTATGGAATTGTAGTTATCAAAGCCGTTTTACACGCGTTAGGTCCCAGGTTCGAGCCCTGGTAAATACATGTTTTGACCATCGTGATGGGACATAATAATAATCTAGATCTCTTGCAAAACTTTGTATTATCACGTATCTATGGTGTAGTGGTTATCACGTCCGCCTAACACGCGGAAGGTCCCAGGTTCGAGCCCTGGAAGATACATGTTTATACCATCGTGATGGGACATAATAATAAGCTAGCTTTCTTCAAAAACTGAAAATAACCACGTATTTATGGAATTGTAGTTATCAAATCCGTTTTACACGCGTAAGGTCCCAGGTTCGAGCCCTAGTAGATACATGTTTTGACCATCGTGATGGGACATAATAATAATCTAGATCTCTTGCAAAACTTTGTATTATCACGTATCTATGGTGTAGTGGTTATCACGTCCGCCTAACACGCGGAAGGTCCCAGGTTCGAGCCCTGGTAGATATATGTTTTGACCATCGTGATGGCACATAATAATAATCTAGATCTCTTGCAAAACGTTGTATTACCACGAATCTATGGTGTAGTGGTTATCACGTCCGCCTAACACGCGGAAGGTCCCAGGTTCGAGCCCTGGTAGATACATGTTTTGACCATCGTGATGGGACATAACAATAATCTAGATCTCTTGCAAAACTTTGTATTATCCCGTATCTATGGTGTAGTGGTTATTACGTCCGCCTAACACGCGGAAGGTCCCAGGTTCGAGCCCTTGTAGATATATGTATTGACCATCGTGATGGGACATAATAATAATCTAGATATCTTGCAAAACTTTGTATTATCACGTATCTATGGTGTAGTGGTTATCACGTCCGCCTAACACGCGGAAGGTCCCAGATTCGAGCCTTGGAAGGCACATGTTTAGACCATCGTGATGGGACATAATAATAAGCTATCTCTCTTCAAAAACTCGAAATACCCAAGTATGTATGGAATTCTAGTTATCAAGTCCGCTTTACACGCGTAAGGTCCCAGGTTCGAGCCCTAGTAGATACATGTTTTGACCATCGTGATGGGACATAACAATAATCTAGATCTCTTGCAAAACTTTGTAATATCCCGTATCTATGGTGTAGTGGTTATTACGTCCGCTTAACACGCGGAAGGTCCCAGGTTCGAGCCCTTGTAGATATATGTATTGACCATCGTGATGGGACATAATAATAATCTAGATCTCTTGCAAAACTATGTATTATCCCGCATCTATGGTGTAGTGGTTATCACGTCCGCCTAAAACGCGGATGGTCCCAGGTTCGAGCCCTGGTAAATACATGTTTTGACCATCGTGATGGGACATAATAATAATCAAGATCTCTTGCAAAACTTTGTATTTTCACGTATCTATGGTGTAGTGGTTATCACGTCTGCCTAACACGCGGAAGGTCCCAGGTTCGAGCCCTAGTAGATACATGTTTTGACCATCGTGATGGGACATAATAATAATCTAGATCTCTTGCAAAACTTTGTATTATCACGTATCTATGGTGTAGTGGTTATCACGTCCGCCAAACACGCGGAAGGTCCCAGGTTCGAGCCCTGGTAGATCTATGTTTTGACCATCGTGATGGGACATAATAATAATCTAGATCTCTTGCAAAACGTTGTATTATCACGAATATATGGTGTAGTGGTTATCACGTCCGCCTAACACGCGGAAGGTCCCAGGTTCGAGCCCTGGTAGATACATGTTTTGACCATCGTGATGGGACATAACAATAATCTAGATCTCTTGCAAAACTTTGTATTATCCCGTATCTATGGTGTAGTGGTTATTACGTCCGCCTAACACGCGGAAGGTCCCAGGTTCGAGCCCTTGTAGATACATGTTTTGACCATCGTGATGGGAAATAATAATAAGCTACCTCTCTTCAAAAACTGGAAATAACCACGTATTTATGGAATTGTAGTTATCAAATCCGTTTTACACGCGTAAGGTCCCAGGTTCGAGCCCTAGTAGATACATGTTTTGACCATCGTGATGGGACATAATAATAATCTAGATCTCTTGCAAAACTTTGTATTATCACGTATCTATGGTGTAGTGGTTATCACGTCCGCCTAACACGCGGAAGGTCCCAGGTGCGAGCCCTGGTAGATATATGTTTTGACCATCGTGATGGCACATAATAATAATCTAGATCTCTTGCAAAACGTTGTATTACCACGAATCTATGGTGTAGTGGTTATCACGTCCGCCTAACACGCGGAAGGTCCCAGGTTCGAGCCCTGGTAGATACATGTTTTGACCATCGTGATGGGACATAACAATAATCTAGATCTCTTGCAAAACTTTGTATTATCCCGTATCTATGGTGTAGTGGTTATTACGTCCGCCTAACACGCGGAAGGTCCCAGGTTCGAGCCCTTGTAGATACATGTTTTGACCATCGTGATGGGACATAATAATAATCTAGATCTCTTGCAAAACTTTGTATTATCACGTATCTATGGTGTAGTGGTTATCACGCCCGCCTAACACGCGGAAGGTCCCAGGTTCGAGCCGTGGTAGATCTATGTTTTGACCATCGTGATGGGAAATAATAATAAGCTAGCTCTCTTCAAAAACTCAAAATAACCACGTATCTATGGAATTGTGGTTATCAAGTCCGCTTTACACGCGGAAGGTCCCAGGTTCGAGCCCTAGTAGATACATGTTTTGACCATCGTGATGAGACATAATAATAATCTAGATCTCTTGCAAAACTTTGTATTATCCTGTATCTATGGTGTAGCTGTTATTACGTGCGCCTAACACGCGGAAGGTCCCAGGTTCAATCCCTTGTAGATACATGTTTTGACCATCGTGATGGGACATAATAATAATCTAGATCTCTTGCAAAACGTTGTATTACCACGAATCTATGGTGTAGTGGTTATCACGTCCGCCTAACACGCGGAAGGTCCCAGGTTCGAGTCCTGGTAGATACATGTTTTGACCATCGTGATGGGACATAACAATAATCTAGATCTCTTGCAAAACTTTGTATTATCCCGTATCTATGGTGTAGTGGTTATTACGTCCGCCTAACACGCGGAAGGTCCCAGGTTCGAGCCCTTGTAGATATATGTATTGACCATCGTGATGGGACATAATAATAATCTAGATATCTTGCAAAACTTTGTATTATCACGTATCTATGGTGTAGTGGTTATCACGTCCGCCTAACACGCGGAAGGTCCCAGATTCGAGCCTTGGAAGGCACATGTTTAGACCATCGTGATGGGACATAATAATAAGCTATCTCTCTTCAAAAACTCGAAATACCCAAGTATGTATGGAATTCTAGTTATCAAGTCCGCTTTACACGCGTAAGGTCCCAGGTTCGAGCCCTAGTAGATACATGTTTTGACCATCGTGATGGGACATAACAATAATCTAGATCTCTTGCAAAACTTTGTATTATCCCGTATCTATGGTGTAGTGGTTATTACGTCCGCTTAACACGCGGAAGGTCCCAGGTTCGAGCCCTTGTAGATATATGTATTGACCATCGTGATGGGACATAATAATAATCTAGATCTCTTGCAAAACTTTGTATTATCCCGCATCTATGGTGTAGTGGTTATCACGTCCGCCTAACACGCGGATGGTCCCAGGTTCGATCCCTGGTAAATACATGTTTTGACCATCGTGATGGGACATAATAATAATCTAGATCTCTTGCAAAACTTTGTATTATCACGTATCTATGGTGTAGTGGTTATCACGTCTGCCTAACACGCGGAAGGTCCCAGGTTCGAGCCCTGGTAGATACATGTTATGACCATCGTGATGGGACATAACAATAATCTAGATCTCTTGCAAAACTTTGTATTATCCCGTATCTATGGTGTAGTGGTTATTACGTCCGCTTAACACGCGGAAGGTCCCAGGTTCGAGCCCTTGTAGATATATGTATTGACCATCGTGATGGGACATAATAATAATCTAGATCTCTTGCAAAACTTTGTATTATCCCGCATCTATGGTGTAGTGGTTATCACGTCCGCCTAACACGCGGATGGTCCCAGGTTCGAGCCCTGGTAAATACATGTTTTGACCATCGTGATGGGACATAATAATAATCTAGATCTCTTGCAAAACTTTGTATTTTCACGTATCTATGGTGTAGTGGTTATCACGTCTGCCTAACACGCGGAAGGTCCCAGGTTCGAGCCCTAGTAGATACATGTTTTGACCATCGTGATGGGACATAATAATAATCTAGATCTCTTGCAAAACTTTGTATTATCACGTATCTATGGTGTAGTGGTTATCACGTCCGCCTAACACGCGGAAGGTCCCAGGTTCGAGCCCTGGTAGATACATGTTATGACCATTGTGATGGGACATAATAATAATCTAGATCTCTTGCAAAACTTTGTATTATCACTTATCTATGTTGTAGTGGTTATCACGTCCGCTTAACACACGGAAGGTCCCAGGTTCGAGCCCTGGTATATACATGTTTTGACCATCGTGATGGGACATAATAATAATCTAGATCACTTGAAAAACTTTGTATTATCACGTATCTATGGTGTAGTGGTTATCACGTCCGCCTAACACGCGGAAGGTCCCAGGTTCGAGCCCTGGTAGATACATGTTTTGACCATCGTGATGGGACATCATAATAATCTAGATCTCTTGCAAAACTTTGTATTATCACGTATCTATGATGTAGTGGTTATCACGTCCGCCTAACACGAGGAAGGTCCCAGGTTCGAGCCCTGGTAGATACATGGTTTGACCATTGTGATGGGACATAATAATAATCTAGATCTCTTGCAAAACTTTGTATTATCCCGCATCTATGGTGTAGTGGTTATCACGTCCGCCTAACACGCGGATGGTCCCAGGTTCGAGCCCTGGTAAATACATGTTTTGACCATCGTGATGGGACATAATAATAATCTAGATCTCTTGAAAAACTTTGTATTATCACGTATCTATGGTGTAGTGGTTATCACGTCCGCCTAACACGCGGAAGGTCCCAGGTTCGAGCCGTGGAAAATACATGTTTAGACCATCGTGATGGGACATAATAATAAGCTAGCTCTCTTCAAAAACTCAAAATAACCACGTATCTATGGAATTGTGTTTATCAAGTCCGCTTTACACGCGTAAGGTCCCAGGTTCGAGCCCTAGTAGATACATGTTTTGACCATCGTGATGGGACATAATAATAATCTAGATCTCTTGCAAAAATTTGTATTATCTCGTATCTATGGTGTAGTGGTTATCACGTCCACCTAACACGCGGAAGGTCCCAGGTTCAAGCCCTGGTAGATACATGTTATGACCATTGTGATGGGACATAATAATAATCTAGATCTCTTCAAAAACTGAAAATAACCACGTATGTATGGAATTGTAGTTATCAAATCCGTTTTACACGCGTAAGGTCCCAGGTTCGAGCCCTAGTAGATACATGTTTTGACCATCGTGATGGGACATAATAATAATCTAGATCTCTTGCAAAACGTTGTATTACCACGAATCTATGGTGTAGTGGTTATCACGTACGCCTAACACGCGGAAAGTCCCAGGTTCGAGCCCTGGTAGATACATGTTTTGACCATCGTGATGGGACATAACAATAATCTAGATCTCTTGCAAAACTTTGTATTATCCCGTATCTATGGTGTAGTGGTTATCACGCCCGCCTAACACGCGGAAGGTCCCAGGTTCGAGCCGTGGAAGGCACATGTTTTGACCATCGTGATGGGAAATAATAATAAGCTAACTCTCTTCAAAAACTCAAAATAACCACGTATCTATGGAATTGTGGTTATCAAGTCCGCTTTACACGCGGAAGGTCCCAGGTTCGAGCCCTAGTAGATACATGTTTTGACCATCGTGATGAGACATAATAATAATCTAGATCTCTTGCAAAACTTTGTACTATGCTGTATCTATGGTGTAGCTGTTATTACGTACGCCTAACACGCGGAAGGTCCCAGGTTCGATCCCTTGTAGATACATGTTTAGACCATCGTGATGGGACATAATAATAAGCTAGCTCTCTTGCAAAACTTTGTATTATCACGTATCTATGGTGTAGTGGTTATCACGTCCGCCTAACACGCGGAAGGTCCCAGGTTTGAGCCCTGGTAGATATATGTTTTGACCATCGTGATGGGACATAATAATAATCCAGATCTCTTGCAAAACTTTGTATTATCACGTATCTATGGTGTAGTGGTTATCACGTCCGCCTAACACGCGGAAGGTCCCAGGTTCGAGCCGTGGAAAATACATGTTATGACCATTGTGATGGGACATAATAATAATCTAGATCTCTTCAAAAACTGAAAATAACCACGTATGTATGGAATTGTAGTTATCAAATCTGTTTTACACGCGTAAGGTCCCAGGTTCGAGCCCTAGTAGATACATGTTTTGACCATCGTGATGGGACATAATAATAATCTAGATCTCTTGCAAAACGTTGTAGTACCACGAATCTATGGTGTAGTGGTTATCACGTCCGCCTAACACGCGGAAAGTCCCAGGTTCGAGCCCTGGTAGATACATGTTTTGACCATCGTGATGGGACATAACAATAATCTAGATCTCTTGCAAAACTTTGTATTATCCCGTATCTATGGTGTAGTGGTTATTACGTCCGCCTAACACGCGGAAGGTCCCAGGTTCGAGCCCTTGTAGATACATGTTTTGACCATCGTGATGGGACATAATAATAATCTAGATCTCTTGCAAAACTTTGTATTATCACGTATCTATGGTGTAGTGGTTATCACGCCCGCCTAACACGCGGAAGGTCCCAGGTTCGAGCCGTGGAAGGCACATGTTTTGACCATCGTGATGGGAAATAATAATAAGCTAACTCTCTTCAAAAACTCAAAATAACCACGTATCTATGGAATTGTGGTTATCAAGTCCGCTTTACACGCGGAAGGTCCCAGGTTCGAGCCCTAGTAGATACATGTTTTGACCATCGTGATGAGACATAATAATAATCTAGATCTCTTGCAAAACTTTGTACTATCCTGTATCTATGGTGTAGCTGTTATTACGTGCGCCTAACACGCGGAAGGTCCCAGGTTCGATCCCTTGTAGATACATGTTTAGACCATCGTGATGGGACATAATAATAAGCTAGCTCTCTTGCAAAACTTTGTATTATCACGTATCTATGGCGTAGTGGTTATCATGTCCGCCTAACACGCGGAAGGTCCCAGGTTCGAGCCCTGGTAGATATATGTTTTGACCATCGTGATGGGACATAATAATAATCTAGATCTCTTGCAAAACGTTGTATTACCACGAATCTATGGTGTAGTGGTTATCACGTCCGCCTAACACGCGGAAGGTCCCAGGTTCGAGCCCTAGTAGATACATGTTTTGACCATCGTGATGGGACATAACAACAATCTAGATCTCTTGCAAAACTTTGTATTATCCCGTATCTATGGTGTAGTGGTTATTACGTCCGCTTAACACGCGGATGGTCCCAGGTTCGAGCCCTGGTAAATACATGTTTTGACCATCGTGATGGGACATAATAATAATCTAGATCTCTTGCAAAACTTTGTATTATCACGTATCTATGGTGTAGTGGTTATCACGTCCGCCTAACACGCGGAAGGTCCCAGGTTCGAGCCGTGGAAAATACATGTTTAGACCATCGTGATGGGACATAATAATAAGCTAGCTCTCTTCAAAAACTCAAAATGACCACGTATCTATGGAATTGTGTTTATCAAGTCCGCTTTACACGCGTAAGGTCCCAGGTTCGAGACCTAGTAGATACATGTTTTGACCATCGTGATGGGACATAATAATAATCTAGATCTCTTGCAAAAATTTGTATTATCACGTATCTATGGTGTAGTGGTTATCACGTCCACCTAACACGCGGAAGATCCCAGGTTCGAGCCCTGGTAGATACATGTTATGACCATTGTGATGGGACATAATAATAATCTAGATCTCTTGCAAAACTTTGTATTATCACGTATCTATGTTGTAGTGGTTATCACGTCCGCCTAACACTCGGAAGTTCCCACGTTCGAGCCCTGGTAGATACATGTTTTGACCATCGTGATGGGACATAATAATAATCTAGATCACTTGCAAAACTTTGTATTATCACGTATCTATGGTGTAGTGGTTATCACGTCCGCCTAACACGCGGAAGGTCCCAGGTTCGAGCCCTGGTAGATACATGTTTTGACCATCGTGATGGGACATAATAATAATCTAGATCTCTTGCAAAATTTTGTATTATCACGTATCTATGGTGTAGTGGTTATCACGTCCGCCTAACACGCGGAAGGTCCCAGGTTCGAGCCCTGGAAGATACATGTTTATACCATCGTGATGGGACATAATAATAAGCTAGCTCTCTTCAAAAACTGAAAATAACCACGTATGTATGGAATTGTAGTTATCAAATCCGTTTTACACGCGTAAGGTCCCAGGTTCGAGCCCTAGTAGATACATGTTTTGACCATCGTGATGGGACATAACAATAATCTAGATCTCTTGCAAAACTTTGTATTATCCCGTATCTATGGTGTAGTGGTTATTACGTCCGCTTAACACGCGGAAGGTCCCAGGTTCGAGCCCTTGTAGATATATGTATTGACCATCGTGATGGGACATAATAATAATCTAGATCTCTTGCAAAACTTTGTATTATCCCGCATCTATGGTGTAGTGGTTATAACGTCCGCCTAACACGCGGATGGTCCCAGGTTCGAGCCCTGGTAAATACATGTTTTGACCATCGTGATGGGACATAATAATAATCTAGATCTCTTGCAAAACTTTGTATTATCACGTCTCTATGGTGTAGTGGTTATCACGTCCGCCTAACACGCGGAAGGTCCCAGGTTCGAGCCGTGGAAAATACATGTTTAGACCATCGTGATGGGACATAATAATAAGCTATCTCTCTTCAAAAACTCAAAATAACCACGTATCTATGGAATTGTGTTTATCAAGTCCGCTTTACACGCGTAAGGTCCCAGGTTCGAGCCCTAGTAGATATATGTTTTGACCATCGTGATGGGACATAATAATAATCTAGATCTCTTGCAAAAATTTGTATTATCACGTATCTATGTTGTAGTGGTTATCACGTCCGCCTAACACGCGGAAGGTCCCAGGTTCGAGCCCTGGTAGATACATGTTTATACCATCGTGATGGGACATAATAATAATCTAGATCACTTGCAAAACTTTGTATTATCACGTATCTATGGTGTAGTGGTTATCACGTCCGCCTAACACGCGGAAGGTCCCAGGTTCGAGCCCTTGTAGATATATGTATTGACCATCGTGATGGGACATAATAATAATCTAGATCTCTTGCAAAACTTTGTATTATCACGTATCTATGTTGTAGTGGTTATCACGTCCGCCTAACACTCGGAAGGTCACACGTTCGAGCCCTGGTAGATACATGTTTTGACCATCGTGATGGGACATAATAATAATCTAGATCACTTGCAAAACTTTGTATTATCACGTATCTATGGTGTAGTGGTTATCACGTCCGCCTAACACGCGGAAGGTCCCAGGTTCGAGCCCTGGTAGATACATGTTTTGACCATCGTGATGGGACATAATAATAATCTAGATCTCTTGCAAAACTTTGTATTATCACGTATCTATGGTGTAGTGGTTATCACGTCCGCCTAACACGCGGAAGGTCCCAGGTTCGAGCCCTGGAAGATACATGTTTATACCATCGTGATGGGACATAATAATAAGCTAGCTCTCTTCAAAAACTGAAAATAACCACGTATGTATGGAATTGTAGTTATCAAATCCGTTTTACACGCGTAAGGTCCCAGGTTCGAGCCCTAGTAGATACATGTTTTGACCATCGTGATGGGACATAATAATAATCTAGATCTCTTGCAAAACTTTGTATTATCACGTATCTATGGTGTAGTGGTTATCACGTCCGCCTAACACGCGGAAAGTCCCAGGTTCGAGCCCTGGTAGATATATGTTTTGACCATCGTGATGGGACATAATAATAATCTAGATCTCTTGCAAAACTTTGTATTATCCCGTATCTATGGTGTAGTGGTTATTACGTCCGCCTAACACGGGGAAGGTCCCAGGTTCGAGCCCTTGTAGATATATGTATTGACCATCGTGATGGGACATAATAATAATCTAGATCTCTTGCAAAACTTTGTATTATCCTGTATCTATAGTGTAGCTGTTATTACGTGCGCCTAACACGCGGAAGGTCCCAGGTTCGATCCCTTGTAGATACATGTTTAGACCATCGTGATGGGACATAATAATAAGCTAGCTCTCTTGCAAAACTTTGTATTATCACGTATCTATGGTGTAGTGGTTATCACGTCCGCCTAACACGCGGAAGGTCCCAGGTTCGAGCCCTGGTAGATATATGTTTTGACCATCGTGATGGGACATAATAATAATCTAGATCTCTTGCAAAACGTTGTATTACCACGAATCTATGGTGTAGTGGTTATCACGTCCGCCTAACACGCGGAAGGTCCCAGGTTCGAGCCCTAGTAGATACATGTTTTGACCATCGTGATGGGAGATAACAATAATCTAGATCTCTTGCAAAACTTTGTATTATCCCGTATCTATGGTGTAGTGGTTATTACGTCCGCCTAACACGGGGAAGGTCCCAGGTTCGAGCCCTTGTAGATATATGTATTGACCATCGTGATGGGACATAATAATAATCTAGATCTCTTGCAAAACTTTGTATTATCCTGTATCTATGGTGTAGCTGTTATTCCGTGCGCCTAACACGCGGAAGGTCCCAGGTTCGATCCCTTGTAGATACATGTTTAGACCATCGTGATGGGACATAATAATAAGCTAGCTCTCTTGCAAAACTTTGTATTATCACGTTTCTATGGTGTAGTGGTTATCACGTCCGCCTAACACGCGGAAGGTCCCAGGTTCGAGCCCTGGTAGATACATGTTTTGACCATCGTGATGGGACATAATAATAATCTAGATCTCTTGCAAAATTTTGTATTATCACGTATCTATGGTGTAGTGGTTATCACGTCCGCCTAACACGCGGAAGGTCCCAGGTTCGAGCCCTGGAAGATACATGTTTATACCATCGTGATGGGACATAATAATAAGCTAGCTCTCTTCAAAAACTGAAAATAACCACGTATGTATGGAATTGTAGTTATCAAATCCGTTTTACACGCGTAAGGTCCCAGGTTCGAGCCCCTAGTAGATACATGTTTTGACCATCGTGATGGGACATAACAATAATCTAGATCTCTTGCAAAACTTTGTATTATCCCGTATCTATGGTGTAGTGGTTATTACGTCCGCTTAACACGCGGAAGGTCCCAGGTTCGAGCCCTTGTAGATATATGTATTGACCATCGTGATGGGACATAATAATAATCTAGATCTCTTGCAAAACTTTGTATTATCACGTATCTATGTTGTAGTGGTTATCACGTCCGCCTAACACTCGGAAGGTCACACGTTCGAGCCTTGGTAGATACATGTTTTGACCATCGTGATGGGACATAATAATAATCTAGATCTCTTGCAAAACTTTGTATTATCACGTATCTATGGTGTAGTGGTTATTGCGTCCGCCTAACACGCGGAAGGTCCCAGGTTCGAGCCCTTGTAGCTACATGTTTTGACCATCGTGATGGGACATAATAATAATCTAGATCTCTTGGAAAACTTTGTATTATCACGTATCTATGGTGTAGTGGTTATCACGCTCGCCTAACACGCGGAAGGTCCCAGGTTCGAGCCGTGGAAGGCACATGTTTTGACCATCGTGATGGGAAATAATAATAAGCTAGCTCTCTTCAAAAACTCAAAATAACCACATATCTATGGAATTGTGGTTATCAAGTCCGCTTTACACGCGGAAGGTCCCAGGTTCGAGCCCTGGTAAAAAAATGCTTTGACCATCGTGATGGGACATAATAATAATCTAGATCTCTTGCAAAACGTTGTATTACCACGAATCTATGGTGTAGTGGTTATCACGTCCGCCTAACACGCGGAAGGTCCCAGGTTCGAGCCCTGGTAGATACATGTTTTGACCATCGTGATGGGACATAATAATAATCTAGATCTCTTGCAAAAATTTGTATTATCACGTATCTATGGTGTAGTGGTTATCACGTCCACCTAACACGCGGAAGGTCCCAGGTTCGAGCCCTGGTAGATACATGTTATGACCATTGTGATGGGACATAATAATAATCTAGATCTCTTGCAAAACTTTGTATTATCACGTATCTATGTTGTAGTGGTTATCACGTCCGCCTAACACTCGGAAGGTCCCACGTTCGAGCCCTGGTAGATATATGCATTGACCATCGTGATGGGACATAATAATAATCTAGATCTCTTGCAAAACTTTGTATTATCCCGCATCTATGGTGTAGTGGTTATAACGTCCGCCTAACACGCGGATGGTCCCAGGTTCGAGCCCTGGTAAATACATGTTTTGACCATCGTGATGGGACATAATAATAATCTAGATCTCTTGCAAAACTTTGTATTATCACTTATCTATGGTGTAGTGGTTATCACGTCCGCCTAACACGCGGAAGGTCCCAGGTTCGAGCCGTGGAAAATACATGTTTAGACCATCGTGATGGGACATAATAATAAGCTAGCTCTCTTCAAAAACTCAAAATAACCACGTATCTATGGAATTGTGTTTATCAAGTCCGCTTTACACGCGGAAGGTCCCAGGTTCGAGCCCTGGTAGAAAAATGCTTTGACCATCGTGATGGGACATATTAATAATCTAGATCTCTTGCAAAACGTTGTATTACCACGAATCTATGGTGTAGTGGTTATCACGTCCGCCTAACACGCGGAAGGTCCCAGGTTCGAGCCCTGGTAGATACATGTTTTGACCATCGTGATGGGACATAACAATAATCTAGATCTCTTGCAAAACTTTGTATTATCCCGTATCTATGGTGTAGTGGTTATTACGTCCGCCTAACACGGGGAAGGTAACAGGTTCGAGCCCTTGTAGATATATGTATTGACCATCGTGATGGGACATAATAATAATCTAGATCTCTTGCAAAACTTTGTATTATCCTGTATCTATGGTGTAGCTGTTATTACGTGCGCCTAACACGCGGAAGGTCCCAGGTTCGATCCCTTGTAGATACATGTTTAGACCATCGTGATGGGACATAATAATAAGCTAGCTCTATTGCAAAACTTTGTATTATCACGTATCTATGGTGTAGTGGTTATCACGTCCGCCTAACACGCGGAAGGTCCCAGGTTCGAGCCCTGGTAGATATGTGTTTTGACCATCGTGATGGGACATAATAATAATCTAGATCTCTTGCAAAACGTTGTATTACCACGAATCTATGGTGTAGTGGTTATCACGTCCGCCTAACACGCGGAAGGTCCCAGGTTCGAGCCCTAGTAGATACATGTTTTGACCATCGTGATGGGACATAACAATAATCTAGATCTCTTGCAAAACTTTGTATTATCCCGTATCTATGGTGTAGTGGTTATTACGTCCGCTTAACACGCGGAAGGTCCCAGGTTCGAGCCCTTGTAGATATATGTATTGACCATCGTGATGGGACATAATAATAATCTAGATCTCTTGCAAAACTTTGTATTATCACGTATCTATGTTGTAGTGGTTATCACGTCCGCCTAACACTCGGAAGGTCACACGTTCGAGCCTTGGTAGATACATGTTTTGACCATCGTGATGGGACATAATAATAATCTAGATCACTTGCAAAACTTTGTATTATCACGTATCTATGGTGTAGTGGTTATCACGTCCGCCTAGCACGCGGAAGGTCCCAGGTTCGAGCCCTGGTAGATACATGTTTTGACCATCGTGATGGGACATAATAATAATCTAGATCTCTTGCAAAACTTTGTATTATCACGTATCTATGGTGTAGTGGTTATCACGTCCGCCTAACACGCGGAAGGTCCCAGGTTCGAGCCCTGGTAGATATATGTTTTGACCATCGTGATGGGACATAATAATAATCTAGATCTCTTGCAAAACGTTGTATTACCACGAATCTATGGTGTAGTGGTTATCACGTCCGCCTAACACGCGGAAGGTCCCAGGTTCGAGCCCTGGTAGATACATGTTTTGACCATCGTGATGGGACATAACAATAATCTAGATCTCTTGCAAAACTTTGTATTATCCCGTATCTATGGTGTAGTGGTTATTGCGTCCGCCTAACACGCGGAAGGTCCCAGGTTCGAGCCCTTGTAGCTACATGTTTTGACCATCGTGATGGACATAATAATAATCTAGATCTCTTGGAAAACTTTGTATTATCACGTATCTATGGTGTAGTGGTTATCACGCTCGCCTAACACGCGGAAGGTCCCAGGTTCGAGCCGTGGAAGGCACATGTTTTGACCATCGTGATGGGAAATAATAATAAGCTAGCTCTCTTCAAAAACTCAAAATAACCACATATCTATGGAATTGTGGTTATCAAGTCCGCTTTACACGCGGAAGGTCCCAGGTTCGAGCCCTGGTAAAAAAATGCTTTGACCATCGTGATGGGACATAATAATAATCTAGATCTCTTGCAAAACGTTGTATTACCACGAATCTATGGTGTAGTGGTTATCACGTCCGCCTAACACGCGGAAGGTCCCAGGTTCGAGCCCTGGTAGATACATGTTTTGACCATCGTGATGGGACATAATAATAATCTAGATCTCTTGCAAAAATTTGTATTATCACGTATCTATGGTGTAGTGGTTATCACGTCCACCTAACACGCGGAAGGTCCCAGGTTCGAGCCCTGGTAGATACATGTTATGACCATTGTGATGGGACATAATAATAATCTAGATCTCTTGCAAAACTTTGTATTATCACGTATCTATGTTGTAGTGGTTATCACGTCCGCCTAACACTCGGAAGGTCCCACGTTCGAGCCCTGGTAGATATATGCATTGACCATCGTGATGGGACATAATAATAATCTAGATCTCTTGCAAAACTTTGTATTATCCCGCATCTATGGTGTAGTGGTTATAACGTCCGCCTAACACGCGGATGGTCCCAGGTTCGAGCCCTGGTAAATACATGTTTTGACCATCGTGATGGGACATAATAATAATCTAGATCTCTTGCAAAACTTTGTATTATCACTTATCTATGGTGTAGTGGTTATCACGTCCGCCTAACACGCGGAAGGTCCCAGGTTCGAGCCGTGGAAAATACATGTTTAGACCATCGTGATGGGACATAATAATAAGCTAGCTCTCTTCAAAAACTCAAAATAACCACGTATCTATGGAATTGTGTTTATCAAGTCCGCTTTACACGCGGAAGGTCCCAGGTTCGAGCCCTGGTAGAAAAATGCTTTGACCATCGTAATGGGACATATTAATAATCTAGATCTCTTGCAAAACGTTGTATTACCACGAATCTATGGTGTAGTGGTTATCACGTCCGCCTAACACGCGGAAGGTCCCAGGTTCGAGCCCTGGTAGATACATGTTTTGACCATCGTGATGGGACATAACAATAATCTAGATCTCTTGCAAAACTTTGTATTATCCCGTATCTATGGTGTAGTGGTTATTACGTCCGCCTAACACGGGGAAGGTCCCAGGTTCGAGCCCTTGTAGATATATGTATTGACCATCGTGATGGGACATAATAATAATCTAGATCTCTTGCAAAACTTTGTATTATCCTGTATCTATGGTGTAGCTGTTATTACGTGCGCCTAACACGCGGAAGGTCCCAGGTTCGATCCCTTGTAGATACATGTTTAGACCATCGTGATGGGACATAATAATAAGCTAGCTCTATTGCAAAACTTTGTATTATCACGTATCTATGGTGTAGTGGTTATCACGTCCGCCTAACACGCGGAAGGTCCCAGGTTCGAGCCCTGGTAGATATGTGTTTTGACCATCGTGATGGGACATAATAATAATCTAGATCTCTTGCAAAACGTTGTATTACCACGAATCTATGGTGTAGTGGTTATCACGTCCGCCTAACACGCGGAAGGTCCCAGGTTCGAGCCCTAGTAGATACATGTTTTGACCATCGTGATGGGACATAACAATAATCTAGATCTCTTGCAAAACTTTGTATTATCCCGTATCTATGGTGTAGTGGTTATTACGTCCGCCTAACACGCGGAAGGTCCCAGGTTCGAGCCCTTGTAGATATATGTATTGACCATCGTGATGGGACATAATAATAATCTAGATATCTTGCAAAACTTTGAATTATCACGTATCTATGGTGTAGTGGTTATCACGTCCGCCTAACACGCGGAAGGTCCCAGATTCGAGCCGTGGAAGGCACATGTTTAGACCATCGTGATGGGACATAATAATAAGCTATCTCTCTTCAAAAACTCGAAATACCCACGTATGTATGGAATTCTAGTTATCAAGTCCGCTTTACACGCGTAAGGTCCCAGGTTCGAGCCCTAGTAGATACATGTTTTGACCATCGTGATGGGACATAACAATAATCTAGATCTCTTGCAAAACTTTGAATTATCCCGTATCTATGGTGTAGTGGTTATTACGTCCGCTTAACACGCGGAAGGTCCCAGGTTCGAGCCCTTGTAGATATATGTATTGACCATCATGATGGGACATAATAATAATCTAGATCTCTTGCAAAACTTTGTATTATCCCGCATCTATGGTGTAGTGGTTATCACGTCCGCCTAACACGCGGAAGGTCCCAGGATCGAGCCCTGGTAGATACATGTTTTGACCATCGTGATGGGACATAATAATAATCTAGATCACTTGCAAAACTTTGTATTATCACGTATCTATGGTGTAGTGGTTATCACGTCCGCCTAACACGCGGAAGGTCCCAGGTTCGAGCCGTGGAAAATACATGTTTAGACCATCGTGATGGGACATAATAATAAGCTAGCTCTCTTCAAAAACTCAAAATAACCACGTATCTATGGAATTGTGTTTATCAAGTCCGCTTTACACGCGTAAGGTCCCAGGTTCGAGCCCTAGTAGATACATGTTTTGACCATCTTGATGGGACATAATAATAATCTAGATCTCTTGCAAAAATTTGTATTATCACGTATCTATGGTGTAGTGGTTATCACGTCCACCTAACACGCGGAAGGTCCCAGGTTCGAGCCCTGGTAGATACATGTTATGACCATTGTGATGGGACATAATAATAATCTAGATCTCTTGCAAAACTTTGTATTATCACGTATCTATGGTGTAGTGGTTATCACGTCCACCTAACACGCGGAAGGTCCCAGGTTCGAGCCCTGGTAGATACATGTTATGACCATTGTGATGGGACATAATAATAATCTAGATCTCTTGCAAAACTTTGCATTATCACGTATCTATGTTGTAGTGGTTATCACGTCCGCCTAACACTCGGAAGGTCCCACGTTCGAGCCCTGGTAGATACATGTTTTGACCATCGTGATGGGACATAATAATAATCTAGATCACTTGCAAAACTTTGTATTATCACGTATCTATGGTGTAGTGGTTATCACGTCCGCCTAACACGCGGAAGGTCCCAGGTTCGAGCCCTGGTAGATACATGTTTTGACCATCGTGATGGGACATAATAATAATCTAGATCTCTTGCAAAATTTTGTATTATCACGTATCTATGGTGTAGTGGTTATCACGTCCGCCTAACACGCGGAAGGTCCCAGGTTCGAGCCCTGGAAGATACATGTTTATACCATCGTGATGGGACATAATAATAAGCTAGCTCTCTTCAAAAACTGAAAATAACCACGTATGTATGGAATTGTAGTTATCAAATCCGTTTTACACGCGTAAGGTCCCAGGTTCGAGCCCTAGTAGATACATGTTTTGACCATCGTGATGGGACATAACAATAATCTAGATCTCTTGCAAAACTTTGTATTATCCCGTATCTATGGTGTAGTGGTTATTACGTCCGCTTAACACGCGGAAGGTCCCAGGTTCGAGCCCTTGTAGATATATGTATTGACCATCGTGATGGGACATAATAATAATCTAGATCTCTTGCAAAACTTTGTATTATCCCGCATCTATGGTGTAGTGGTTATAACGTCCGCCTAACACGCGGATGGTCCCAGGTTCGAGCCCTGGTAAATACATGTTTTGACCATCGTGATGGGACATAATAATAATCTAGATCTCTTGCAAAACTTTGTATTATCACGTATCTATGGTGTAGTGGTTATCACGTCCGCCTAACACGCGGAAGGTCCCAGGTTCGAGCCGTGGAAAATACATGTTTAGACCATCGTGATGGGACATAATAATAAGCTAGCTCTCTTCAAAAACTCAAAATAACCACGTATCTATGGAATTGTGTTTATCAAGTCCGCTTTACACGCGTAAGGTCCCAGGTTCGAGCCCTAGTAGATACATGTTTTGACCATCGTGATGGGACATAATAATAATCTAGATCTCTTGCAAAACTTTGTATTATCACGTATCTATGTTGTAGTGGTTATCACGTCCGCCTAACACTCGGAAGGTCCCACGTTCGAGCCCTGGTAGATACATGTTTTGACCATCGTGATGGGACATAATAATAATCTAGATCACTTGCAAAACTTTGTATTATCACGTATCTATGGTGTAGTGGTTATCACGTCCGCCTAACACGCGGAAGGTCCCAGGTTCGAGCCCTGGTAGATACATGTTTTGACCATCGTGATGGGACATAATAATAATCTAGATCTCTTGCAAAACTTTTATTATCACGTATCTATGGTGTAGTGGTTATCACGTCCGCCTAACACGCGGAAGGTCCCAGGTTCGAGCCCTGGAAAATACATGTTTATACCATCGTGATGGGACATAATAATAAGCTAGCTCTCTTCAAAAACTCAAAATAACCACGTATCTATGGAATTGTGTTTATCAAGTCCGCTTTACACGCGTAAGGTCCCAGGTTCGAGCCCTGGTAGATACATCTTATGACCATTGTGATGGGACATAATAATAATCTAGATCTCTTGCAAAACTTTGTATTATCACGTATCTATGTTGTAGTGGTTATCACATCCGCCTAACACTCGGAAGGTCCCACGTTCGAGCCCTGGTAGATACATGTTTTGACCATCGTGATGGGACATAATAATAATCTAGATCACTTGCAAAACTTTGTATTATCACTTATCTATGGTGTAGTGGTTATCACGTCCGCCTAACACGCGGAAGGTCCCAGGTTCGAGCCCTGGTAGATACATGTTTTGACCATCGTGATGGGACATAATAATAATCTAGATCTCTTGCAAAACTTTTATTATCACGTATCTATGGTGTAGTGGTTATCACGTCCGCCTAACACGCGGAAGGTCCCAGATTCGAGCCCTGGAAGATACATGTTTATACCATCGTGATGGGACATAATAATAAGCTAGCTCTCTTCAAAAACTGAAAATAACCACGTATGTATGGAATTGTAGTTATCAAATCCGTTTTTCACGCGTAAGGTCCCAGGTTCGAGCCCTAGTAGATACATGTTTTGACCATCGTGATGGGACATAATAATAATCTAGATCTCTTGCAAAACTTTGTATTATCACGTATCTATGGTGTAGTGGTTATCACGTCCGCCTAACTTGCGGAAGGGACCAGAATCGAGCCCTGGTAGATATATGTTTTGACCATCGTGATGGGACATAATAATAATCTAGATCTCTTGCAAAACGTTGTATTACCACGAATCTATGGTGTAGTGGTTATCACGTCCGCCTAACACGCGGAAGGTCCCAGGTTCGAGCCCTGGTAGATACATGTTTTGACCATCGTGATGGGACATAAAAATAATCTAGATCTCTTGCAAAACTTTGTATTATCCCGTATCTATGGTGTAGTGGTTATTACGTCCGCCTAACACGCGGAAGGTCCCAGGTTCGAGCCCTTGTAGCTACATGTTTTGACCATCGTGATGGGACTTAATAATAATCTAGATCTCTTGGAAAACTTTGTATTATCACGTATCTATGGTGTAGTGGCTATCACGCTCGCCTAACACGCGGAAGGTCCCAGGTTCGAGCCGTGGAAGGCACATGTTTTGACCATCGTGATGGGAAATAATAATAAGCTAGCTCTCTTCAAAAACTCAAAATAACCACATATCTATGGAATTGTGGTTATCAAGTCCGCTTTACACGCGGAAGGTCCCAGGTTCGAGCCCTGGTAGAAAAATGTTTTGACCATCGTGATGGGACATAATAATAATCTAGATCTCTTGCAAAACGTTGTATTACCACGAATCTATGGTGTAGTGGTTATCACGTCCGCCTAACACGCGGAAGGTCCCAGGTTCGAGCCCTGGTAGATACATGTTTTGACCATCGTGATGGGACATAACAATAATCTAGATCTCTTGCAAAACTTTGTATTATCCCGTATCTAAGGTGTAGTGGTTATTACGTCCGCCTAACACGGGGAAGGTCCCAGGTTCGAGCCCTTGTAGATATATGTATTGACCATCGTGATGGGACATAATAATAATCTAGATCTCTTGCAAAACTTTGTATTATCACGTATCTATGGTGTAGTGGTTATCACGTCCGCCTAACACGCGGAAGGTCCCAGATTCGAGCCGTGGAAGGCACATGTTTAGACCATCGTGATGGGACATAATAATAAGCTAGCTCTCTTCAAAAACTTAAAATAACCACGTATTTATGGAATTGTAGTGATCAAATCCGTTTTACACGCGTAAGGTCCCAGGTTCGAGCCCTAGTAGATACATGTTTTGACCATCGTGATGGTACATAATAATAATCTAGATCTCTTGCAAAACTATCTATTATCACGAATCTATGGTGTAGTGGTTATCACGTCCGCCTAACACGCGGAAGGTCCCAGGTTCGAGCCCTGGTAGATACATGTTTTGACCATCGTGATGGGACATAATAATAAGCTAGCTCTCTTCAAAAACTCAAAATAACCACGTATCTATGGAATTGTGGTTATCAAGTCCGCTTTACACGCGGAAGGTCCCAGGTTCGAGCCCTAGTAGATACATGTTTTGACCATCGTGATGAGACATAATAATAATCTAGATCTCTTGCAAAACTTTGTATTATCACGTATCTATGGTGTAGTGGCTATCACGTCCGCCTAACACGCGGAAGGTCTTAGGTTCGAGCCCTGGTAGATATATGTTTTGACCATCGTGATGGGACATAATAATAATCTAGATCTCTTGCAAAACGTTGTACTATCACGAATCTATGGTGTAGTGGTTATCACGTCCGCCTAACGAGCGGAAGGTCCCAGGTTCGAGCCCTTGTAGATACATGTTTTGACCATCGTGATGGGACATAATAATAATCTAGATCTCTTGCAAAACTTTGTATTATCACGTATCTATGGTGTAGTGGTTATCACGTCCGCCTAACACGCGGAAGGTCTTAGGTTCGAGCCCTGGTAGATATATGTTTTGACCATCGTGATGGGACATAATAATAATCTAGATCTCTTGCAAAACTTTGTATTATCCCGTATCTATGGTGTAGTGGTTATCACGTCCGCCTAACACGCGGAAGGTCCCAGGTTCGAGCCCTGGTAGATACATGTTTTGACCATCGTGATGGGACATAATAATAATCTAGATCTCTTCAAAAACTCAAAATAACCACGTATCTATGGAATTGTGGTTATCAAGTCCGCTTTACACGCGTAAGGTCCCAGGTTCGAGCCCTAGTAGATACATGTTTTGACCATCGTGATGGGACATAACAATAATCTAGATCTCTTGCAAAACTTTGTATTATCCCGTATCTATGGTGTAGTGGTTATTACGTCCGCCTAACACGCGGAAGGTCCCAGGTTCGAGCCCTTGTAGATATATGTATTGACCATCGTGATGGGACATAATAATAATCTAGATCTCTTGCAAAACTTTGTATTATCACGTATCTATGGTGTAGTGGTTATCACGTCCGCCTAACACGCGGAAGGTCCCAGATTCGAGCCGTGGAAGGCACATGTTTAGACCATCGTGATGGGACATAATAATAAGCTAGCTCTCTTCAAAAACTCAAAATAACCACGTATCTATGGAATTGTGGTTATCAAGTCCGCTTTACACGCGGAAGGTCCCAGGTTCGAGTCCTAGTAGATACATGTTTTGACCATCGTGATGGGACATAATAATAATCTAGATCTCTTGCAAAACTTTGTATTATCACGTATCTATGGTGTAGTGGTTATCACGTCCGCCTAACACGCGGAAGGTCCCAGGTTCGACCCCTGGAAGATACATGTTTATACCATCGTGATTGGACATAAAAATAAGCTAGCTCTCTTCAAAAACTGAAAATAACCACGTATTTATGGAATTGTAGTGATCAAATCCGTTTTACACGCGTAAGGTCCCAGGTTCGAGCCCTAGTAGATACATGTTTTGACCATCGTGATGGTACATAATAATAATCTAGATCACTTGCAAAACTTTGTATTATCACGAATCTATGGTGTAGTGGTTATCACGTCCGCCTAACACGCGGAAGGTCCCAGGTTCGAGCCCTGGTAGATACATGTTTTGACCATCGTGATGGGACATAATAATAAGCTAGCTCTCTTCAAAAACTCAAAATAACCACGTATCTATGGAATTGTGGTTATCAAGTCCGCTTTACACGCGGAAGGTCCCAGGTTCGAGCCCTAGTAGATACATGTTTTGACCATCGTGATGAGACATAATAATAATCTAGATCTCTTGCAAAACTTTGTATTATCACGTATCTATGGTGTAGTGGCTATCACGTCCGCCTAACACGCGGAAGGTCTTAGGTTCGAGCCCTGGTAGATATATGTTTTGACCATCGTGATGGGACATAATAATAATCTAGATCTCTTGCAAAACGTTGTACTATCACGAGTCTATGGTGTAGTGGTTATCACGTCCGCCTAACGAGCAGAAGGTCCCAGGTTCGAGCCCTTGTAGATACATGTTTTGACCATCGTGATGGGACATAATAATAATCTAGATCTCTTGCAAAACTTTGTATTATCACGTATCTATGGTGTAGTGGTTATCACGTCCGCCTAACACGCGGAAGGTCTTAGGTTCGAGCCCTGGTAGATATATGTTTTGACCATCGTGATGGGACATAATAATAATCTAGATCTCTTGCAAAACTTTGTATTATCCCGTATCTATGGTGTAGTGGTTATCACGTCCGCCTAACACGCGGAAGGTCCCAGGTTCGAGCCCTGGTAGATACATGTTTTGACCATCGTGATGGGACATAATAATAATCTAGATCTCTTCAAAAACTCAAAATAACCACGTATCTATGGAATTGTGGTTATCAAGTCCGCTTTACACGCGTAAGGTCCCAGGTTCGAGCCCTAGTAGATACATGTTTTGACCATCGTGATGGGACATAACAATAATCTAGATCTCTTGCAAAACTTTGTATTATCCCGTATCTATGGTGTAGTGGTTATTACGTCCGCCTAACACGCGGAAGGTCCCAGGTTCGAGCCCTTGTAGATATATGTATTGACCATCGTGATGGGACATAATAATAATCTAGATCTCTTGCAAAACTTTGTATTATCACGTATCTATGGTGTAGTGGTTATCACGTCCGCCTAACACGCGGAAGGTCCCAGATTCGAGCCGTGGAAGGCACATGTTTAGACCATCGTGATGGGACATAATAATAAGCTAGCTCTCTTCAAAAACTCAAAATAACCACGTATCTATGGAATTGTGGTTATCAAGTCCGCTTTACACGCGGAAGGTCCCAGGTTCGAGCCCTAGTAGATACATGTTTTGACCATCGTGATGGGACATAATAATAATCTAGATCTCTTGCAAAACTTTGTATTATCACGTATCTATGGTGTAGTGGTTATCACGTCCGCCTAACACGCGGAAGGTCCCAGGTTCGACCCCTGGAAGATACATGTTTATACCATCGTGATGGGACATAAAAATAAGCTAGCTCTCTTCAAAAACTGAAAATAACCACGTATTTATGGAATTGTAGTGATCAAATCC
The DNA here is from genome assembly GCF_054372755.1 of Phalangium opilio. NCBI lineage: Eukaryota > Metazoa > Arthropoda > Arachnida > Opiliones > Phalangiidae > Phalangium > Phalangium opilio. The sequence goes on from NW_028324205.1 coordinate 2,819,006, forward strand.
GTTTTACACGCGTAAGGTCCCAGGTTCGAGCCCTAGTAGATACATGTTTTGACCATCGTGATGGTACATAATAATAATCTAGATCTCTTGCAAAACTTTGTATTATCACGAATCTATGGTGTAGTGGTTATCTCGTCCGCCTAACACGCGGAAGGTCCCAGGTTCGAGCCCTGGTAGATACATGTTTTGACCATCGTGATGGGACATAATAATAAGCTAGCTCTCTTCAAAAACTCAAAATAACCACGTATCTATGGAATTGTGGTTATCAAGTCCGCTTTACACGCGGAAGGTCCCAGGTTCGAGCCCTGGTAGATACATGTTTTGACCATCGTGATGGGACATAATAATAATCTAGATCTCTTGCAAAAATTTGTATTATCACGTATCTATGGTGTAGTGGTTATCACGTCCACCTAACACGCGGAAGGTCCCAGGTTCGAGCCCTTTTAGATACATGTTATGACCATTGTGATGGGACATAATAATAATCTAGATCACTTGCAAAACTTTGTATTATCACGTATCTATGGTGTAGTGGTTATCACGTCCGCCTAACACGCGGAAGGTCCCAGGTTCGAGCCCTGGTAGATACATGTTTTGACCATCGTGATGGGACATAATAATAATCTAGATCTCTTCATAAACTCACAATAACCACGTATCTATGGAATTGTGGTTATCAAGTCCGCTTTACACGCGTAAGGTCCCAGGTTCGAGCCCTAGTAGATACATGTTTTGACCATCGTGATGGGACATAACAATAATCTAGATCTCTTGCAAAACTTTGTATTATCCCGTATCTATGGTGTAGTGGTTATTACGTCCGCCTAACACGCGGAAGGTCCCAGGTTCGAGCCCTTGTACATATATGTATTGACCATCGTGATGGGACATAATAATAATCTAGATCTCTTGCAAAACTTTGTATTATCACGTATCTATGGTGTAGTGGTTATCACGTCCGCCTAACACGCGGAAGGTCCCAGATTCGACCCCTGGAAGATACATGTTTATACCATCGTGATGGGACATAAAAATAAGCTAGCTCTCTTCAAAAACTGAAAATAACCACGTATTTATGGAATTGTAGTGATCAAATCCGTTTTACACGCGTAAGGTCCCAGGTTCGAGCCCTAGTAGATACATGTTTTGACCATCGTGATGGTACATAATAATAATCTACATCTCTTGCAAAACTTTGTATTATCACGAATCTATGGTGTAGTGGTTATCTCGTCCGCCTAACACGCGGAAGGTCCCAGGTTCGAGCCCTGGTAGATACATGTTTTGACCATCGTGATGGGACATAATAATAAGCTAGCTCTCTTCAAAAACTCAAAATAACCACGTATCTATGGAATTGTGGTTATCAAGTCCGCTTTACACGCGGAAGGTCCCAGGTTCGAGCCCTGGTAGATACATGTTTTGACCATCGTGATGGGACATAATAATAATCTAGATCTCTTGCAAAAATTTGTATTATCACGTATCTATGGTGTAGTGGTTATCACGTCCACCTAACACGCGGAAGGTCCCAGGTTCGAGCCCTGGTAGATACATGTTATGACCATTGTGATGGGACATAATAATAATCTAGATCTCTTGCAAAACTTTGTATTATCACGTATCTATGTTGTAGTGGTTATCACGTCCGCCTAACACGCGGAAGGTCCCAGGTTCGAGCCCTGGTAGATACATGTTTTGACCATCGTGATGGGACATAATAATAATCTAGATCACTTGCAAAACTTTGTATTATCACGTATCTATGGTGTAGTGGTTATCACGTCCGCCTAACACGCGGAAGGTCCCAGGTTCGAGCCCTGGAAGATACATGTTTATACCATCGTGATGGGACATAATAATAAGCTAGCTCTCTTCAAAAACTCAAAATAACCACGTATCTATGGAATTGTGTTTATCAAGTCCGCTTTACACGCGTAAGGTCCCAGGTTCGAGCCCTAGTAGATACATGTTTTGACCATCGTGATGGGACATAATAATAATCTAGATCTCTTGCAAAAATTTGTATTATCACGTATCTATGGTGTAGTGGTTATCACGTCCACCTAACACGCGGAAGGTCCCAGGTTCGAGAACTGGTAGATACATGTTATGACCATTGTGATGGGACATAATAATAATCTAGATCTCTTGCAAAACGTTGTATTACCACGAATCTATGGTGTAGTGGTTATCACGTCCGCCTAACACGCGGAAGGTCCCAGGTTCGAGCCCTGGTAGATACATGTTTTGACCATCGTGATGGGACATAACAATAATCTAGATCTCTTGCAAAACTTTGTATTATTCCGTATCTATGGTGTAGTGGTTATTACGTCCGCCCAACAAGCGGAAGGTCCCAGGTTCGAGCCCTTGTAGCTACATGTTTTGACCATCGTGATGGGACATAATAATAATCTAGATCTCTTGCAAAACTTTGTATTATCACGTATCTATGGTGTAGTTGGTTATCACGCCCGCCTAACACGCGGAAGGTCCCAGGTTCGAGCCGTGGAAGGCACATGTTTTGACCATCGTGATGGGAAATAATAATAAGCTAGCTCTCTTCAAAAACTCAAAATAACCACGTATCTATGGAATTGTGGTTGTCAAGTCCGCTTTACACGCGGAAGGTCCCAGGTTCGAGCCCTAGTAGATACATGTTTTGACCATCTTGATGAGACATAATAATAATCTAGATCTCTTGCAAAACTTTGTATTATCCTGTATCTATGGTGTAGCTGTTATTACGTGCGCCTAACACGCGGAAGGTCCCAGGGTCGATCCCTTGTAGATACATGTTTAGACCATCGTGATGGGACATAATAATAAGCTAGCTCTCTTGCAAAACTTTGTATTATCACGTATCTATGGTGTAGTGGTTATCACGTCCGCCTAACACGCGGAAGGTCCCAGGTTCGAGCCCTGGTAGATATATGTTCTGACCATCGTGATGGGACATAATAATAATCTAGATCTCTTGCAAAACGTTGTATTACCAAGAATCTATGGTGTAGTGGTTATCACGTCCGCCTAACACGCGGAAGGTCCCAGGTTCGACCCCTGGAAGATACATGTTTATACCATCGTGATGGGACATAAAAATAAGCTAGCTCTCTTCAAAAACTCAAAATAACCACGTATCTATGGAATTGTGGTTATCAAGTCCGCTTTACACGAGGAAGGTCCCAGGTTCGAGCCCTGGTAGATACATGTTTTGACCATCGTGATGGGACATAATAATAATCTAGATCTCTTGCAAAAATTTGTATTATCACGTATCTATGGTGTAGTGGTTATCACGTCCACCTAACACGCGGAAGGTCCCAGGTTCAAGCCCTGGTAGATACATGTTATGACCATTGTGATGGGACATAATAATAATCTAGATCTCTTGCAAAACTTTGTATTATCACGTATCTATGTTGTAGTGGTTATCACGTCCGCCTAACACGCGGAAGGTCCCAGGTTCGAGCCCTGGTAGATACATGTTATGACCATTGTGATGGGACATAATAATAATCTAGATCTCTTGCAAAACTTTGTATTATCACGTATCTATGTTGTAGTGGTTATCACGTCCGCCTAACACGCGGAAGGTCCCAGGTTCGAGCCCTGGTAGATACATGTTTTGACCATCGTGATGGGACATAATAATAATCTAGATCACTTGCAAAACTTTGTATTATCACGTATCTATGGTGTAGTGGTTATCACGTCCGCCTAACACGCGGAAGGTCCCAGGTTCGAGCCCTGGAAGATACATGTTTATACCATCGTGATGGGACATAATAATAAGCTAGCTCTCTTCAAAAACTCAAAATAACCACGTATCTATGGAATTGTGTTTATCAAGTCCGCTTTACACGCGTAAGGTCCCAGGTTCGAGCCCTAGTAGATACATGTTTTGACCATCGTGATGGGACATAATAATAATCTAGATCTCTTGCAAAAATTTGTATTATCACGTATCTATGGTGTAGTGGTTATCACGTCCACCTAACACGCGGAAGGTCCCAGGTTCGAGAACTGGTAGATACATGTTATGACCATTGTGATGGGACATAATAATAATCTAGATCTCTTGCAAAACTTTGTATTATCACGTATCTATGTTGTAGTGGTTATCACGTCCGCCTAACACGCGGAAGGTCCCAGGTTCGAGCCCTGGTAGATACATGTTATGACCATTGTGATGGGACATAATAATAATCTAGATCTCTTGCAAAACTTTGTATTATCACGTATCTATGTTGTAGTGGTTATCACGTCCGCCTAACACGCGGAAGGTCCCAGGTTCGAGCCCTGGTAGATACATGTTTTGACCATCGTGATGGGACATAATAATAATCTAGATCACTTGCAAAACTTTGTATTATCACGTATCTATGGTGTAGTGGTTATCACGTCCACCTAACACGCGGAAGGTCCCAGGTTCGAGAACTGGTAGATACATGTTATGACCATCGTGATGGGACATAATAATAATCTAGATCTCTTGCAAAACGTTGTATTACCACGAATCTATGGTGTAGTGGTTATCACGTCCGCCTAACACGCGGAAGGTCCCAGGTTCGAGCCCTGGTAGATACATGTTTTGACCATCGTGATGGGACATAACAATAATCTAGATCTCTTGCAAAACTTTGTATTATCCCGTATCTATGGTGTAGTGGTTATTACGTCCGCCCAACACGCGGAAGGTCCCAGGTTCGAGCCCTTGTAGCTACATGTTTTGACCATCGTGATGGGACATAATAATAATCTAGATCTCTTGCAAAACTTTGTATTATCACGTATCTATGGTGTAGTGGTTATCACGCCCGCCTAACACGCGGAAGGTCCCAGGTTCGAGCCGTGGAAGGCACATGTTTTGACCATCGTGATGGGAAATAATAATAAGCTAGCTCTCTTCAAAAACTCAAATTAACCACGTATCTATGGAATTGTGGTTGTCAAGTCCGCTTTACACGCGGAAGGTCCCAGGTTCGAGCCCTAGTAGATACATGTTTTGACCATCTTGATGAGACATAATAATAATCTAGATCTCTTGCAAAACTTTGTATTATCCTGTATCTATGGTGTAGCTGTTATTACGTGCGCCTAACACGCGGAAGGTCCCAGGTTCGATCCCTTGTAGATACATGTTTAGACCATCGTGATGGGACATAATAATAAGCTAGCTCTCTTGCAAAACTTTGTATTATCACGTATCTATGGTGTAGTGGTTATCACGTCCGCCTAACACGCGGAAGGTCCCAGGTTCGAGCCCTGGTAGATATATGTTCTGACCATCGTGATGGGACATAATAATAATCTAGATCTCTTGCAAAACGTTGTATTACCAAGAATCTATGGTGTAGTGGTTATCACGTCCGCCTAACACGCGGAAGGTCCCAGGTTCAACCCCTGGAAGATACATGTTTATACCATCGTGATGGGACATAAAAATAAGCTAGCTCTCTTCAAAAACTCAAAATAACCACGTATCTATGGAATTGTGGTTATCAAGTCCGCTTTACACGCGGAAGGTCCCAGGTTCGAGCCCTGGTAGATACATGTTTTGACCATCGTGATGGGACATAATAATAATCTAGATCTCTTGCAAAAATTTGTATTATCACGTATCTATGGTGTAGTGGTTATCACGTCCACCTAACACGCGGAAGGTCCCAGGTTCGAGCCCTGGTAGATACATGTTATGACCATTGTGATGGGACATAATAATAATCTAGATCTCTTGCAAAACTTTGTATTATCACGTATCTATGTTGAAGTGGTTATCACGTCCGCCTAACACGCGGAAGGTCCCAGGTTCGAGCCCTGGTAGATACATGTTTTGACCATCGTGATGGGACATAATAATAATCTAGATCACTTGCAAAACTTTGTATTATCACGTATCTATGGTGTAGTGGTTATCACGTCCGCCTAACACGCGGAAGGTCCCAGGTTCGAGCCCTGGAAGATACATGTTTATACCATCGTGATGGGACATAATAATAAGCTAGCTCTCTTCAAAAACTCAAAATAACCACGTATCTATGGAATTGTGTTTATCAAGTCCGCTTTACACGCGTAAGGTCCCAGGTTCGAGCCCTAGTAGATACATGTTTTGACCATCGTGATGGGACATAATAATAATCTAGATCTCTTGCAAAAATTTGTATTATCACGTATCTATGGTGTAGTGGTTATCACGTCCACCTAACACGCGGAAGGTCCCAGGTTCGAGAACTGGTAGATACATGTTATGACCATTGTGATGGGACATAATAATAATCTAGATCTCTTGCAAAACTTTGTATTATCACGTATCTATGGTGTAGTGGTTATCACGTCCGCCTAACACGCGGAAAGTCCCAGGTTCGAGCCCTGGTAGATATATGTTTTGACCATCGTGATGGGACATAATAATAATCTAGATCTCTTGCAAAACGTTGTATTACCACGAATCTATGGTGTAGTGGTTATCACGTCCGCCTAACACGCGGAAGGTCCCAGGTTCGAGCGCTGGTAGATACATGTTTTGACCATCGTGATGGGACATAACAATAATCTAGATCTCTTGCAAAACTTTGTATTATCCCGTATCTATGGTGTAGTGGTTATTACGTCCGCCCAACACGCGGAAGGTCCCAGGTTCGAGCCCTTGTAGCTACATGTTTTGACCATCGTGATGGGACATAATAATAATCTAGATCTCTTGCAAAACTTTGTATTATCACGTATCTATGGTGTAGTGGTTATCACGCCCGCCTAACACGCGGAAGGTCCCAGGTTCGAGCCGTGGAAGGCACATGTTTTGACCATCGTGATGGGAAATAATAATAAGCTAGCTCTCTTCAAAAACTCAAAATAACCACGTATCTATGGAATTGTGGTTGTCAAGTCCGCTTTACACGCGGAAGGTCCCAGGTTCGAGCCCTAGTAGATACATGTTTTGACCATCTTGATGAGACATAATAATAATCTAGATCTCTTGCAAAACTTTGTATTATCCTGTATCTATGGTGTAGCTGTTATTACGTGCGCCTAACACGCGGAAAGTCCCAGGTTCGAGCCCTGGTAGATATATGTTTTGACCATCGTGATGGGACATAATAATAATCTAGATCTCTTGCAAAACGTTGTATTACCACGAATCTATGGAATTGTGGTTGTCAAGTCCGCTTTACACGCGGAAGGTCCCAGGTTCGAGCCCTAGTAGATACATGTTTTGACCATCTTGATGAGACATAATAATAATCTAGATCTCTTGCAAAACTTTGTATTATCACGTATCTATGGTGTAGTGGTTATCACGTCCGCCTAACACGCGGAAGGTCCCAGGTTCGAGCCCTGGTAGATATATGTTCTGACCATCGTGATGGGACATAATAATAATCTAGATCTCTTGCAAAACGTTGTATTACCAAGAATCTATGGTGTAGTGGTTATCACGTCCGCCTAACACGCGGAAGGTCCCAGGTTCGACCCCTGGAAGATACATGTTTATACCATCGTGATGGGACATAAAAATAAGCTAGCTCTCTTCAAAAACTGAAAATAACCACGTATTTATGGAATTGTAGTGATCAAATCCGTTTTACACGCGTAAGGTCCCAGGTTCGAGCCCTAGTAGATACATGTTTTGACCATCGTGATGGTACATAATAATAATCTAGATCTCTTGCAAAACTTTGTATTATCACGAATCTATGGTGTAGTGGTTATCTCGTCCGCCTAACACGCGGAAGGTCCCAGGCTCGAGCCCTGGTAGATACATGTTTTGACCATCGTGATGGGACATAATAATAAGCTAGCTCTCTTCAAAAACTCAAAATAACCACGTATCAATGGAATTGTGGTTATCAAGTCCGCTTTACACGCGGAAGGTCCCAGGTTCGAGCCCTGGTAGATACATGTTTTGACCATCGTGATGGGACATAATAATAATCTAGATCTCTTGCAAAAATTTGTATTATCACGTATCTATGGTGTAGTGGTTATCACGTCCACCTAATACGCGGAAGGTCCCAGGTTCGAGCCCTGGTAGATACATGTTATGACCATTGTGATGGGACATAATAATAATCTAGATCTCTTGCAAAGCTTTGTATTATCACGTATCTATGTTGTAGTGGTTATCACGTCCGCCTAACACGCGGAAGGTCCCAGGTTCGAGCCCTGGTAGATACATGTTTTGACCATCGTGATGGGACATAATAGTAATCTAGATCTCTTGCAAAACTTTGTATTATCACGTATCTATGGTGTAGTGGTTATCACGTCCGCCTAACACGCGGAAGGTCCCAGGTTCGAGCCCTGGAAGATACATGTTTATACCATCGTGATGGGACATAATAATAAGCTAGCTCTCTTCAAAAACTCAAAATAACCACGTATCTATGGAATTGTGTTTATCAAGTCCGCTTTACACGCGGAAGGTCCCAGGTTCGAGCCCTAGTAGATACATGTTTTGACCATCTTGATGAGACATAATAATAATCTAGATCTCTTGCAAAACTTTGTATTATCCTGTATCTATGGTGTAGCTGTTATTACGTGCGCCTAACACGCGGAAGGTCCCAGGTTCGATCCCTTGTAGATACATGTTTAGACCATCGTGATGGGACATAATAATAATCTAGATCTCTTGCAAAACTTTGTATTATCACGTATCTATGGTGTAGTGGTTATCACGTCCGCCTAACACGCGGAAGGGCCCAGGTTCGAGCCCTGGTAGATACATGTTTTGACCATCGTGATGGGACATAACAATAATCTAGATCTCTTGCAAAACTTTGTATTATCCCGTATCTATGGTGTAGTGGTTATTACGTCCGCCTAACACGCGGAAGGTCCCAGGTTCGAGCCCTTGTAGATATATGTATTGACCATCGTGATGGGACATAATAATAATCTAGATCTCTTGCAAAACTTTGTATTATCACGTATCTATGGTGTAGTGGTTATCACGTCCGCCTAACACGCGGAAGGTCCCAGATTCGAGCCGTGGAAGGCACATGTTTAGACCATCGTGATGGGACATAATAATAAGCTAGCTCTCTTAAAAAACTCAAAATAACCACGTATCTATGGGATTGTGGTTATCAAGTCCGCTTTACACGCGGAAGGTCCCAGGTTCGAGCCCTAGTAGATACATTTTTTGACCATCGTGATGAGACATAATAATAATCTAGATCTCTTGCAAAACTTTGTTTTATCACGTATCTATGGTGTAGTGGTTATCACGTCCGCCTAACACGCGGAAGGTCCCAGGTTCGAGCCCTGGTAGATACATGTTTTGACCATCGTGATGGGACACAATAATAATCTAGATCTCTTGCAAAACTTTGTATTATCACGTATCTATGGTGTAGTGGTTATCACGTCCGCCTAACACGCGGAAGGTCTTAGGTTCGAGCCCTGGTAGATATATGTTTTGACCATCGTGATGGGACATAATAATAATCTAGATCTCTTCAAAAACTCAAAATAATAACGTATCTATGGAATTGTGGTTATCAAGTCCGCTTTACACGCGGAAGGTCCCAGGTTCGAGCCCTAGTAGATACATGTTTTGACCATCGTGATGAGACATAATAATAATCTAGATCTCTTGCAAAACTTTGTTTTATCACGTATCTATGGTGTAGTGGCTATCACGTCCGCCTAACACGCGGAAGGTCTTAGGTTCGAGCCCTGGTAGATATATGTTTTGACCATCGTGATGGGACATAATAATAATCTAGATCTCTTGCAAAACGTTGTACTATCACGATTCTATGGTGTAGTGGTTATCACGTCCGCCTAACGCGCGGAAGGTCCCAGATTCGAGCCGTGGAAGGCACATGTTTAGACCATCGTGATGGGACATAATAATAAGCTAGCTCTCTTGAAAAACTCAAAATAACCACGTATCTATGGAATTGTGGTTATCAAGTCCGCTTTACACGCGGAAGGTCCCAGGTTCGAGCCCTAGTAGATACATGTTTTGACCATCGTGATGAGACATAATAATAATCTAGATCTCTTGCAAAACTTTGTTTTATCACGTATCTATGGTGTAGTGGTTATCACGTCCGCCTAACACGCGGAAGGTCCCAGGTTCGACCCCTGGAAGCTACATGTTTATACCATCGTGATGGGACATAAAAATAAGCTAGCTCTCTTCAAAAACTGAAAATAACCACGTATTTATGGAATTGTAGTGATCAAATCCGTTTTACACGCGGAAGGTCCCAGGTTCGAGCCGTGGAAGGCACATGTTTTGACCATCGTGATGAGACATAATAATAATCTAGATCTCTTGCAAAACTTTGTTTTATCACGTATCTATGGTGTAGTGGTTATCACGTCCGCCTAACACGCGGAAGGTCCCAGGTTCGAGCCCTTGTAGATACATGTTTTGACCATCGTGATGGGACATAATAATAATCTAGATCTCTTGCAAAACTTTGCATTATCCCGTATCTATGGTGTAGTGGTTATCACGTCCGCCTAACACGCGGAAGGTCCCAGGTTCGAGCCCTATTAGATACATGTTTTGACCATCGTGATGGGACATAATAATAATCTAGATCTCTTCAAAAACTCAAAATAACCACGTATCTATGGAATTGTGGTTATCAAGTCCGCTTTACACGCGGAAGGTCCCAGGTTCGAGCGCTTGTAGATACATGTTTTGACCATCGTGATGGGACATAATAATAATCTAGATCTCTTGCAAAACTTTGTATTATTACTTATCTATGGTGTAGTGGTTATCACGTCCGCCTAACACGCGGAAGGTCTTAGGTTCGAGCCCTGGTAGATATATGTTTTGACCATCGTGATGGGACATAATAATAATCTAGATCTCTTGCAAAACGTTGTACAATCACGAATCTATGGTGTAGTGGTTATCACGTCCGCCTAACGCGCGGAAGGTCTCAGGTTCGAGCCCTGGTTGATACATGTTTTGACCATCGTGATGGGACATAATAATAAGCTATCTCTCTTCAAAAACTCAAAATAACCACGTATCTATGGAATTGTGGTTATCAAGTCCGCTTTACACGCGGAAGGTGCCAGGTTCGAGCCCTAGTAGATACATGTTTTGACCATCGTGATGGGACATAATAATAATCTAGATCTCTTGCAAAACTTTGTATTATTACGTATCTATGGTGTAGTGGTTATCACGTCCGCCTAACACGCGGAAGGTCCCAGGTTCGAGCCCTGGTAGATACATGTTTTGACCATCGTGATGGGACATAATAATAAGCTAGCTCTCTTCAAAAACTCAAAATAACCACGTATCTATGGAATTGTGGTTATCAAGTCCGCTTTACACGCGGAAGGTGCCAGGTTCGAGCCCTAGTAGATACATGTTTTGACCATCGTGATGAGACATAATAATAATCTAGATCTCTTGCAAAACTCAAAATAACCACGTATCTATGGAATTGTGGTTATCAAGTCCGCTTTACACGCGGAAGGTCCCAGGTTCGAGCCCTAGTAGATACATGTTTTGACCATCGTGATGAGACATAATAATAATCTAGATCTCTTGCAAAACTTTGTTTTATCACGTATCTATGGTGTAGTGGTTATCACGTCCGCTTAACACGCGGAAGGTGCCAGGTTCGAGCCCTTGTAGATACATGTTTTGACCATCGTGATGGGACATAATAATAATCTAGATCTCTTGCAAAACGTTGTACTATCACGTATCTATGGTGTAGTGGTTATCACGTCCGCTTAACACGCGGAAGGTCCCAGGTTCGAGCCCTTGTAGATACATGTTTTGACCATCGTGATGGGACATAATAATAATCTAGATCTCTTGCAAAACTTTGTATTATCCCGTATTTATGGTGTAGTGGTTATCACGTTCGCCTAACACGCGGAAGGTCCCAGGTTCGAGCCCTTGTAGATACATGTTTTGACCATCGTGATGGGACATAATAATAATCTAGATCTCTTGCAAAACGTTGTACTATCACGAATCTATGGTGTAGTGGTTATCACGTCCGCCTAACACGCGGATGGTACCAGGTTCGAGCCCTGGTAGATACATGTTTTGACCATCGTGATGGGACATAATAATAATCTAGATCTCTTGCAAAACTTTGTATTATCCCGTATCTATGGTGTAGTGGTTATCACGTCCGCCTAACACGCGGAAGGTCCCAGGTTCGAGCCCTGGTAGATACATGTTTTGACCATCGTGATGGGACATAATAATAATCTAGATCTCTTCAAAAACTCAAAATAACCACGTATCTATGGAATTGTGGTTATCAAGTCCGCTTTACACGCGGAAGGTCCCAGGTTCGAGCCCTAGTGGATACATGTTTTGACCATCGTGATGAGACATAATAATAATCTAGATCTCTTGCAAAACTTTGTTTTATCACGTATCTATGGTGTAGTGGTTATCACGTCCGCCTAACACGCGGAAGGTCCCAGGTTCGAGCCCTTGTAGATACATGTTTTGACCATCGTGATGGGACATAATAATAATCTAGATCTCTTGCAAAACTTTGTATTATCACGTATCTATGGTGTAGTGGCTATCACGTCCGCCTAACACGCGGAAGGTCTTAGGTTCGAGCCCTGGTAGATATATGTTTTGACCATCGTGATGGGACATAATAATAATCTAGATCTCTTGCAAAACGTTGTAATATCACGAATCTATGGTGTAGTGGTTATCACGTCCGCCTAACGCGCGGAAGGTCCCAGGTTCGAGCCCTGGTAGATACATGTTTTGACCATCGTGATGGGACATAATAATAAGCTAGCTCTCTTCAAAAACTCAAAATAACCACGTATCTATGGAATTGTGGTTATCAAGTCCGCTTTACACGCGGAAGGTCCCAGGTTCGAGCCCTAGTAGATACATGTTTTGACCATCGTGATGGGACATAATAATAATCTAGATCTCTTCAAAAACTCAAAATAACCACGTATCTATGGAATTGTGGTTATCAATTCCGCTTTACACGCGGAAGGTCCCAGGTTCGAGCCCTAGTAGATACATGTTTTTACCATCGTGATGAGACATAATAATAATCTAGATCTCTTGCAAAACTTTGTTTTATCACGTATCTATGGTGTAGTGGTTATCACGTCCGCCTAACACGCGGAAGGTCCCAGGTTCGAGGCCTTGTAGATACATGTTTTGACCATCGTGATGGGACATAATAATAATCTAGATCTCTTGCAAAACGTTGTACTATCACGAATCTATGGTGTAGTGGTTATCACGTCCGCCTAACACGCGGATGGTACCAGGTTCGAGCCCTGGTAGATACATGTTTTGACCATCGTGATGGGACATAATAATAATCTAGATCTCTTGCAAAACTTTGTATTATCCCGTATCTATGGTGTAGTGGTTATCACGTCCGCCTAACACGCGGAAAGTCCCAGGTTCGAGCCCTGGTAGATACATGTTTTGACCATCGTGATGGGACATAATAATAATCTAGATCTCTTCAAAAACTCAAAATAACCACGTATCTATGGAATTGTGGTTATCAAGTCCGCTTTACACGCGGAAGGTCGCAGGTTCGAGCCCTAGTAGATACATGTTTTGACCATCGTGATGAGACATAATAATAATCTAGATCTCTTAAAAAACTCAAAATAACCACGTATCTATGGAATTGTGGTTATCAAGTCCGCTTTACACGCGGAAGGTCCCAGGTTCGAGCTCTGGTAGATACATGTTTTGCCCATTGTGATGGGACATAATAATAATCTAGATCTCTTGCAAAACTTTGTATTATTACTTATCTATGGTGTAGTGGTTATCACGTCCGCCTAACACGCGGAAGGTCTTAGGTTCGAGCCCTGGTAGATATATGTTTTGACCATCGTGATGGGACATAATAATAATCTAGATCTCTTGCAAAACGTTGTACAATCACGAATCTATGGTGTAGTGGTTATCACGTCCGCCTAACGCGCGGAAGGTCTCAGGTTCGAGCCCTGGTTGATACATGTTTTGACCATCGTGATGGGACATAATAATAAGCTATCTCTCTTCAAAAACTCAAAATAACCACGTATCTATGGAATTGTGGTTATCAAGTCCGCTTTACACGCGGAAGGTGCCAGGTTCGAGCCCTAGTAGATACATGTTTTGACCATCGTGATGGGACATAATAATAATCTAGATCTCTTGCAAAACTTTGTATTATTACGTATCTATGGTGTAGTGGTTATCACGTCCGCCTAACACGCGGAAGGTCCCAGGTTCGAGCCCTGGTAGATACATGTTTTGACCATCGTGATGGGACATAATAATAAGCTAGCTCTCTTCAAAAACTCAAAATAACCACGTATCTATGGAATTGTGGTTATCAAGTCCGCTTTACACGCGGAAGGTGCCAGGTTCGAGCCCTAGTAGATACATGTTTTGACCATCGTGATGAGACATAATAATAATCTAGATCTCTTGCAAAACTCAAAATAACCACGTATCTATGGAATTGTGGTTATCAAGTCCGCTTTACACGCGGAAGGTCCCAGGTTCGAGCCCTAGTAGATACATGTTTTTACCATCGTGATGAGACATAATAATAATCTAGATCTCTTGCAAAACTTTGTTTTATCACGTATCTATGGTGTAGTGGTTATCACGTCCGCCTAACACGCGGAAGGTCCCAGGTTCGAGCCCTTGTAGATACATGTTTTGACCATCGTGATGGGACATAATAATAATCTAGATCTCTTGCAAAACGTTGTACTATCACGAATCTATGGTGTAGTGGTTATCACGTCCGCCTAACACGCGGATGGTACCAGGTTCGAGCCCTGGTAGATACATGTTTTGACCATCGTGATGGGACATAATAATAATCTAGATCTCTTGCAAAACTTTGTATTATCCCGTATCTATGGTGTAGTGGTTATCACGTCCGCCTAACGCGCGGAAGGGCCCAGGTTCGAGCCCTGGTAGATACATGTTTTGACCATCGTGATGGGACATAATAATAAGCTAGCTCTCTTCAAAAACTCAAAATAACCACGTATCTATGGAATTGTGGTTATCAAGTCCGCTTTACACGCGGAAGGTCCCAGGTTCGAGCCCTAGTAGATACATGTTTTGACCATCGTGATGGGACATAATAATAATCTAGATCTCTTCAAAAACTCAAAATAACCACGTATCTATGGAATTGTGGTTATCAATTCCGCTTTACACGCGGAAGGTCCCAGGTTCGAGCCCTAGTAGATACATGTTTTTACCATCGTGATGAGACATAATAATAATCTAGATCTCTTGCAAAACTTTGTTTTATCACGTATCTATGGTGTAGTGGTTATCACGTCCGCCTAACACGCGGAAGGTCCCAGGTTCGAGCCCTTGTAGATACATGTTTTGACCATCGTGATGGGACATAATAATAATCTAGATCTCTTGCAAAACGTTGTACTATCACGAATCTATGGTGTAGTGGTTATCACGTCCGCCTAACACGCGGATGGTACCAGGTTCGAGCCCTGGTAGATACATGTTTTGACCATCGTGATGGGACATAATAATAATCTAGATCTCTTGCAAAACTTTGTATTATCCCGTATCTATGGTGTAGTGGTTATCACGTCCGCCTAACACGCGGAAGGTCCCAGGTTCGAGCCCTGGTAGATACATGTTTTGACCATCGTGATGGGACATAATAATAATCTAGATCTCTTCAAAAACTCAAAATAACCACGTATCTATGGAATTGTGGTTATCAAGTCCGCTTTACACGCGGAAGGTCGCAGGTTCGAGCCCTAGTAGATACATGTTTTGACCATCGTGATGAGACATAATAATAATCTAGATCTCTTAAAAAACTCAAAATAACCACGTATCTATGGAATTGTGGTTATCAAGTCCGCTTTACACGCGGAAGGTCCCAGGTTCGAGCCCTTGTAGATACATGTTTTGACCATCGTGATGGGACATAATAATAATCTAGATCTCTTGCAAAACTTTGTATTATTACTTATCTATGGTGTAGTGGTTATCACGTCCGCCTAACACGCGGAAGGTCTTAGGTTCGAGCCCTGGTAGATATATGTTTTGACCATCGTGATGGGACATAATAATAATCTAGATCTCTTGCAAAACGTTGTACAATCACGAATCTATGGTGTAGTGGTTATCACGTCCGCCTAACGCGCGGAAGGTCTCAGGTTCGAGCCCTGGTTGATACATGTTTTGACCATCGTGATGGGACATAATAATAAGCTATCTCTCTTCAAAAACTCAAAATAACCACGTATCTATGGAATTGTGGTTATCAAGTCCGCTTTACACGCGGAAGGTGCCAGGTTCGAGCCCTAGTAGATACATGTTTTGACTATCGTGATGGGACATAATAATAATCTAGATCTCTTGCAAAACTTTGTATTATTACGTATCTATGGTGTAGTGGTTATCACGTCCGCCTAACACGCGGAAGGTCCCAGGTTCGAGCCCTGGTAGATACATGTTTTGACCATCGTGATGGGACATAATAATAAGCTAGCTCTCTTCAAAAACTCAAAATAACCACGTATCTATGGAATTGTGGTTATCAAGTCCGCTTTACACGCGGAAGGTGCCAGGTTCGAGCCCTAGTAGATACATGTTTTGACCATCGTGATGAGACATAATAATAATCTAGATCTCTTGCAAAACTCAAAATAACCACGTATCTATGGAATTGTGGTTATCAAGTCCGCTTTACACGCGGAAGGTCCCAGGTTCGAGCCCTAGTAGATACATGTTTTGACCATCGTGATGAGACATAATAATAATCTAGATCTCTTGCAAAACTTTGTTTTATCACGTATCTATGGTGTAGTGGTTATCACGTCCGCTTAACACGCGGAAGGTGCCAGGTTCGAGCCCTTGTAGATACATGTTTTGACCATCGTGATGGGACATAATAATAATCTAGATCTCTTGCAAAACGTTGTACTATCACGTATCTATGGTGTAGTGGTTATCACGTCCGCTTAACACGCGGAAGGTCCCAGGTTCGAGCCCTTGTAGATACATGTTTTGACCATCGTGATGGGACATAATAATAATCTAGATCTCTTGCAAAACTTTGTATTATCCCGTATTTATGGTGTAGTGGTTATCACGTTCGCCTAACACGCGGAAGGTCCCAGGTTCGAGCCCTTGTAGATACATGTTTTGACCATCGTGATGGGACATAATAATAATCTATATCTCTTGCAAAACGTTGTACTATCACGAATCTATGGTGTAGTGGTTATCACGTCCGCCTAACACGCGGATGGTACCAGGTTCGAGCCCTGGTAGATACATGTTTTGACCATCGTGATGGGACATAATAATAATCTAGATCTCTTGCAAAACTTTGTATTATCCCGTATCTATGGTGTAGTGGTTATCACGTCCGCCTAACACGCGGAAGGTCCCAGGTTCGAGCCCTGGTAGATACATGTTTTGACCATCGTGATGGGACATAATAATAATCTAGATCTCTTCAAAAACTCAGAATAACCACGTATCTATGGAATTGTGGTTATCAAGTCCGCTTTACACGCGGAAGGTCCCAGGTTCGAGCCCTAGTGGATACATGTTTTGACCATCGTGATGAGACATAATAATAATCTAGATCTCTTGCAAAACTTTGTTTTATCACGTATCTATGGTGTAGTGGTTATCACGTCC
Organism: Phalangium opilio; assembly: GCF_054372755.1. Taxonomy (NCBI): domain Eukaryota; kingdom Metazoa; phylum Arthropoda; class Arachnida; order Opiliones; family Phalangiidae; genus Phalangium; species Phalangium opilio. The sequence goes on from NW_028324205.1 coordinate 2,836,671, forward strand.
GCCTAACACGCGGAAGGTCCCAGGTTCGAGCCCTTGTAGATACATGTTTTGACCATCGTGATGGGACATAATAATAATCTAGATCTCTTGCAAAACTTTGTATTATCACGTATCTATGGTGTAGTGGCTATCACGTCCGCCTAACACGCGGAAGGTCTTAGGTTCGAGCCCTGGTAGATATATGTTTTGACCATCGTGATGGGACATAATAATAATCTAGATCTCTTGCAAAACGTTGTAATATCACGAATCTATGGTGTAGTGGTTATCACGTCCGCCTAACGCGCGGAAGGTCCCAGGTTCGAGCCCTGGTAGATACATGTTTTGACCATCGTGATGGGACATAATAATAAGCTAGCTCTCTTCAAAAACTCAAAATAACCACGTATCTATGGAATTGTGGTTATCAAGTCCGCTTTACACGCGGAAGGTCCCAGGTTCGAGCCCTAGTAGATACATGTTTTGACCATCGTGATGGGACATAATAATAATCTAGATCTCTTCAAAAACTCAAAATAACCACGTATCTATGGAATTGTGGTTATCAATTCCGCTTTACACGCGGAAGGTCCCAGGTTCGAGCCCTAGTAGATACATGTTTTTACCATCGTGATGAGACATAATAATAATCTAGATCTCTTGCAAAACTTTGTTTTGTCACGTATCTATGGTGAAGTGGTTATCACGTCCGCCTAACACGCGGAAGGTCCCAGGTTCGAGCCCTTGTAGATACATGTTTTGACCATCGTGATGGGACATAATAATAATCTAGATCTCTTGCAAAACGTTGTACTATCACGAATCTATGGTGTAGTGGTTATCACGTCCGCCTAACACGCGGATGGTACCAGGTTCGAGCCCTGGTAGATACATGTTTTGACCATCGTGATGGGACATAATAATAATCTAGATCTCTTGCAAAACTTTGTATTATCCCGTATCTATGGTGTAGTGGTTATCACGTCCGCCTAACACGCGGAAGGTCCCAGGTTCGAGCCCTGGTAGATACATGTTTTGACCATCGTGATGGGACATAATAATAATCTAGATCTCTTCAAAAACTCAAAATAACCACGTATCTATGGAATTGTGGTTATCAAGTCCGCTTTACACGCGGAAGGTCGCAGGTTCGAGCCCTAGTAGATACATGTTTTGACCATCGTGATGAGACATAATAATAATCTAGATCTCTTAAAAAACTCAAAATAACCACGTATCTATGGAATTGTGGTTATCAAGTCCGCTTTACACGCGGAAGGTCCCAGGTTCGAGCTCTGGTAGATACATGTTTTGCCCATTGTGATGGGACATAATAATAATCTAGGTCTCTTGCAAAACTTTGTATTATCACGTATTTATGGTGTAGTGGTTATCACGTCCGCCTAACACGCGGAAGGTCCCAGGTTCGAGCCCTTGTAGATACATGTTTTGACCATCGTGATGGGACATAATAATAATCTAGATCTCTTGCAAAACTTTGTATTATTACTTATCTATGGTGTAGTGGTTATCAAGTCCGCTTTACACGCGGAAGGTGCCAGGTTCGAGCCCTGGTAGATATATGTTTTGACCATCGTGATGGGACATAATAATAATCTAGATCTCTTGCAAAACGTTGTACTATCACGAATCTATGGTGTAGTGGTTATCACGTCCGCCTAACGCGCGGAAGGTCCCAGGTTCGAGCCCTGGTTGATACATGTTTTGACCATCGTGATGGGACATAATAATAAGCTATCTCTCTTCAAAAACTCAAAATAACCACGTATCTATGGAATTGTGGTTATCAAGTCCGCTTTACACGCGGAAGGTGCCAGGTTCGAGCCCTAGTAGATACATGTTTTGACCATCGTGATGGGACATAATAATAATCTAGATCTCTTGCAAAACTTTGTATTATTACGTATCTATGGTGTAGTGGTTATCACGTCCGCCTAACACGCGGAAGGTCCCAGGTTCGAGCCCTGGTAGATACATGTTTTGACCATCGTGATGGGACATAATAATAATCTAGATCTCTTGCAAAACTTTGTATTATCCCGCATCTATGGTGTAGTGGTTATCACGTCCGCCTAACACGCGGAAGGTCCCAGGTTCGAGCCCTGGTAGATACATGTTTTGACCATCGTGATCGGACAAAATAATAAAATAGATCTCTTGCAAAACTTTGTATTATCACGTATCTATGGTGTAGTGGTTATCACGTCCGCCTAACACGCGGAAGGTCCCAGGTTCGAGCCCTGGAAGATACATGTTTATACCATCGTGATGGGACATAATAATAAGCTAGCTCTCTTCAAAAACTGAAAATAACCACGTATTTATGGAATTGTAGTTATCAAATCCGTTTTACACGCGTAAGGTCCCAGGTTCGAGCCCTAGTAGATATATGTTTTGACCATCGTGATGGGACATAATAATAATCTAGATCTCTTGCAAAACGTTGTACTATCACGAATCTATGGTGTAGTGGTTATCACGTCCGCCTAACACGCGGAAGGTCCCAGGTTCGAGCCCTGGTAGATACATGTTTTGACCATCGTGATGGGACATAATAATAATCTAGATCTCTTGCAAAACTTTGTATTATCCCGTATCTATGGTGTAGTGGTTATTACGTCCGCCTAACACGCGGAAGGTCCCAGGTTCGAGCCCTTGTATACACATGTTTTGACCATCTTGATGGGACATAAGAATAGTCTAGATATCTTGCAAAACTTTGTATTATCACGTATCTATGGTGTAGTGGTTATCACGTCCGCCTTACACGCGGAAGGTCCCAGGTTCGAGCCCTGGTAGATACATGTTTAGACCATCGTGATGGGACATAATAATAAGCTAGCTCTCTTCAAAAACTCAAAATAGCCACGTATCTATGGAATTGTGTTTATCACGTCCGCCTAACACGCGGAAGGTTCCAGGTTCGAGCCCTGGTAGATACATGTTTTGACCATCGTGATGGGACATAATAATAATCTAGATCTCTTGCAAAACTTTGTTTTATCACGTATCTATGGTGTAGTGGTTATCACGTCCGTCTAACACGCGGAAGGTCCCAGGTTCGAGCCCTTGTAGATACATGTTTTGACCATCGTGATGGGACATAATAATAATCTAGATCTCTTGCAAAACTGTGTATTATCACGGATCTATGGTGTAGTGGTCATCACGTCCGCCTAACATGCGGTAGGTCCCAGGTTCGAGCCCTGGTAGATACATGTTTTGACCATCGTGATGGGACATAATAATAATCTAGATCTCTTGCAAAACTTTGCATTATCACGTATCTATGGTGTAGTGGTTATCACGTCCGCCTAACACGCGGAAGGTCCCAGGTTCGAGCCTTGGTAGATACATGTTTTGACCATTGTGATGGGACATAATAATAATCTTGGTCTCTTGCAAAACTTTGTATTACCACGTATCTAGGGTGTAGTGGTTATCACGTCCGCCTAACACGCGGAAGGTCCTAGGTTCGAGCCCTGGTAGATATATGTTTTGACCATCGTGATGGGACATAATAATAATCTAGATCTCTTGCAAAACTTTGCATTATCACGTATCTATGGTGTAGTGGTTATCACGTCCGCCTAACACGCGGAAGGTCCCAGGTTCGAGCCCTTGTAGATACATGTTTAGACCATCGTGATGGGACATAATAATAAGCTAGCTCTCTTCAAAAACTCACAATAACCACGTATCTATGGAATTGTGTTTATCAAGTCCGCTTTACACGCGGAAGGTCCCAGGTTCGAGCCCTGGTAGATATATGTTTTGACCATCGTGATGGGACATAATAATAATCTAGATCTCTTGCAAAACTTTGTATTATCACGTATCTATGGTGTAGTGGTTATCACGTCCGCCTAACACGCGGAAGGTCTTAGGTTCGAGCCCTGGTAGATATATGTTTTGACCATCGTGATGGGACATAATAATAATCTAGATCTCTTGCAAAACGTTGTACTATCACGAATCTATGGTGTAGTGGTTATCACGTCCGCCTAACGCGCGGAAGGTCCCAGGTTCGAGCCCTGGTTGATACATGTTTTGACCATCGTGATGGGACATAATAATAAGCTATCTCTCTTCAAAAACTCAAAATAACCACGTATCTATGGAATTGTGGTTATCAAGTCCGCTTTACACGCGGAAGGTCCCAGGTTCGAGCCCTAGTAGATACATGTTTTGACCATCGTGATGGGACATAATAATAATCTAGATCTCTTCAAAAACTCAAAATAACCACGTATCTATGGAATTGTGGTTATCAATTCCGCTTTACACGCGGAAGGTCCCAGGTTCGAGCCCTAGTAGATACATGTTTTTACCATCGTGATGAGACATAATAATAATCTAGATCTCTTGCAAAACTTTGTTTTATCACGTATCTATGGTGTAGTGGTTATCACGTCCGCCTAACACGCGGAAGGTCCCAGGTTCGAGCCCTTGTAGATACATGTTTTGACCATCGTGATGGGACATAATAATAATCTAGATCTCTTGCAAAACGTTGTACTATCACGAATCTATGGTGTAGTGGTTATCACGTCCGCCTAACACGCGGATGGTACCAGGTTCGAGCCCTGGTAGATACATGTTTTGACCATCGTGATGGGACATAATAATAATCTAGATCTCTTGCAAAACTTTGTATTATCCCGTATCTATGGTGTAGTGGTTATCACGTCCGCCTAACACGCGGAAGGTCCCAGGTTCGAGCCCTGGTAGATACATGTTTTGACCATCGTGATGGGACATAATAATAATCTAGATCTCTTCAAAAACTCAAAATAACCACGTATCTATGGAATTGTGGTTATCAAGTCCGCTTTACACGCGGAAGGTCGCAGGTTCGAGCCCTAGTAGATACATGTTTTGACCATCGTGATGAGACATAATAATAATCTAGATCTCTTAAAAAACTCAAAATAACCACGTATCTATGGAATTGTGGTTATCAAGTCCGCTTTACACGCGGAAGGTCCCAGGTTCGAGCTCTGGTAGATACATGTTTTGCCCATTGTGATGGGACATAATAATAATCTAGGTCTCTTGCAAAACTTTGTATTATCACGTATTTATGGTGTAGTGGTTATCACGTCCGCCTAACACGCGGAAGGTCCCAGGTTCGAGCCCTTGTAGATACATGTTTTGACCATCGTGATGGGACATAATAATAATCTAGATCTCTTGCAAAACTTTGTATTATTACTTATCTATGGTGTAGTGGTTATCACGTCCGCCTAACACGCGGAAGGTCTTAGGTTCGAGCCCTGGTAGATATATGTTTTGACCATCGTGATGGGACATAATAATAATCTAGATCTCTTGCAAAACGTTGTACTATCACGAATCTATGGTGTAGTGGTTATCACGTCCGCCTAACGCGCGGAAGGTCCCAGGTTCGAGCCCTGGTTGATACATGTTTTGACCATCGTGATGGGACATAATAATAAGCTATCTCTCTTCAAAAACTCAAAATAACCACGTATCTATGGAATTGTGGTTATCAAGTCCGCTTTACACGCGGAAGGTGCCAGGTTCGAGCCCTAGTAGATACATGTTTTGACCATCGTGATGGGACATAATAATAATCTAGATCTCTTGCAAAACTTTGTATTATTACGTATCTATGGTGTAGTGGTTATCACGTCCGCCTAACACGCGGAAGGTCCCAGGTTCGAGCCCTGGTAGATACATGTTTTGACCATCGTGATGGGACATAATAATAATCTAGATCTCTTGCAAAACTTTGTATTATCCCGCATCTATGGTGTAGTGGTTATCACGTCCGCCTAACATGCGGTAGGTCCCAGGTTCGAGCCCTGGTAGATACATGTTTTGACCATCGTGATGGGACATAATAATAATCTAGATCTCTTGCAAAACTTTGCATTATCACGTATCTATGGTGTAGTGGTTATCACGTCCGCCTAACACGCGGAAGGTCCCAGGTTCGAGCCTTGGTAGATACATGTTTTGACCATTGTGATGGGACATAATAATAATCTTGGTCTCTTGCAAAACTTTGTATTACCACGTATCTAGGGTGTAGTGGTTATCACGTCCGCCTAACACGCGGAAGGTCCTAGGTTCGAGCCCTGGTAGATATATGTTTTGACCATCGTGATGGGACATAATAATAATCTAGATCTCTTGCAAAACTTTGCATTATCACGTATCTATGGTGTAGTGGTTATCACGTCCGCCTAACACGCGGAAGGTCCCAGGTTCGAGCCCTTGTAGATACATGTTTAGACCATCGTGATGGGACATAATAATAAGCTAGCTCTCTTCAAAAACTCACAATAACCACGTATCTATGGAATTGTGTTTATCAAGTCCGCTTTACACGCGGAAGGTCCCAGGTTCGAGCCCTGGTAGATAAATGTTTTGACCATCGTGATGGGACATAATAATAATCTAGATCTCTTGCAAAACTTTGTATTATCACGTATCTATGGTGTAGTGGTTATCACGTCCGCCTAACACGCGGAAGGTCTTAGGTTCGAGCCCTGGTAGATATATGTTTTGACCATCGTGATGGGACATAATAATAATCTAGATCTCTTGCAAAACGTTGTACTATCACGAATCTATGGTGTAGTGGTTATCACGTCCGCCTAACGCGCGGAAGGTCCCAGGTTCGAGCCCTGGTTGATACATGTTTTGACCATCGTGATGGGACATAATAATAAGCTATCTCTCTTCAAAAACTCAAAATAACCACGTATCTATGGAATTGTGGTTATCAAGTCCGCTTTACACGCGGAAGGTGCCAGGTTCGAGCCCTAGTAGATACATGTTTTGACCATCGTGATGGGACATAATAATAATCTAGATCTCTTGCAAAACTTTGTATTATTACGTATCTATGGTGTAGTGGTTATCACGTCCGCCTAACACGCGGAAGGTCCCAGGTTCGAGCCCTGGTAGATACATGTTTTGACCATCGTGATGGGACATAATAATAATCTAGATCTCTTGCAAAACTTTGTATTATCCCGCATCTATGGTGTAGTGGTTATCACGTCCGCCTAACACGCGGAAGGTCCCAGGTTCGAGCCCTGGTAGATACATGTTTTGACCATCGTGATGGGACAAAATAATAAAATAGATCTCTTGCAAAACTTTGTATTATCACGTATCTATGGTGTAGTGGTTATCACGTCCGCCTAACACGCGGAAGGTCCCAGGTTCGAGCCCTGGAAGATACATGTTTATACCATCGTGATGGGACATAATAATAAGCTAGCTCTCTTCAAAAACTGAAAATAACCACGTATTTATGGAATTGTAGTTATCAAATCCGTTTTACACGCGTAAGGTCCCAGGTTCGAGCCCTAGTAGATACATGTTTTGACCATCGTGATGGGACATAATAATAATCTAGATCTCTTGCAAAACTTTGTATTATCCCGCATCTATGGTGTAGTGGTTATCACGTCCGCCTAACACGCGGAAGGTCCCAGGTTCGAGCCCTTGTAGATACATGTTTTGACCATCGTGATGGGACATAATAATAATCTAGATCTCTTGCAAAACTTTGTATTATCACGTATCTATGGTGTAGTGGTTATCACGTCCGCCTAACACGCGGAAGGTCCCAGGTTCGAGCCCTGGAAGATACATGTTTATACCATCGTGATGGGACATAATAATAAGCTAGCTCTCTTCAAAAACTGAAAATAACCACGTATTTATGGAATTGTAGTTATCAAATCCGTTTTACACGCGTAAGGTCCCAGGTTCGAGCCCTAGTAGATATATGTTTTGACCATCGTGATGGGACATAATAATAATCTAGATCTCTTGCAAAACGTTGTACTATCACGAATCTATGGTGTAGTGGTTATCACGTCCGCCTAACACGCGGAAGGTCCCAGGTTCGAGCCCTGGTAGATACATGTTTTGACCATCGTGATGGGACATAATAATAATCTAGATCTCTTGCAAAACTTTGTATTATCCCGTATCTATGGTGTAGTGGTTATTACGTCCGCCTAACACGCGGAAGGTCCCAGGTTCGAGCCCTTGTATACACATGTTTTGACCATCTTGATGGGACATAAGAATAATCTAGATATCTTGCAAAACTTTGTATTATCACGTATCTATGGTGTAGTGGTTATCACGTCCGCCTTACACGCGGAAGGTCCCAGGTTCGAGCCCTGGTAGATACATGTTTTGACCATCGTGATAGGACATAATAATAAGCTAGCTCTCTTCAAAAACTCAAAATAACCACGTATCTATGGAATTGTGGTTATCAAGTCCGCTTTACACGCGGAAGGTGCCAGGTTCGAGCCCTAGTAGATACATGTTTTGACCATCGTGATGAGACATAATAATAATCTAGATCTCTTGCAAAACTTTGTATAATCCCGTATCTATGGTGTAGTGGTTATTACGTCCGCCTAACACGCGGAAGGTCCCAGGTTCGAGCCCTTGTAGATACATGTTTAGACCATCGTGATGGGACATAATAATAAGCTAGATCTCTTCAAAAACTCAAAATAACCACGTATCTATGGAATTGTGTTTATCACGTCCGCCTAACACGCGGAAGGTTCCAGGTTCGAGCCCTGGTAGATACATGTTTTGACCATCGTGATGGGACATAATAATAATCTAGATCTCTTGCAAAACTTTGTTTTATCACGTATCTATGGTGTAGTGGTTATCACGTCCGTCTAACACGCGGAAGGTCCCAGGTTCGAGCCCTAGTAGATACATGTTTTGACCATCGTGATGGGACATAATAATAATCTAGATCTCTTGCAAAACTTTGCATTATCACGTATCTATGGTGTAGTGGTTATCACGTCCGCCTAACACGCGGAAGGTCCCAGGTTCGAGCCTTGGTAGATACATGTTTTGACCATTGTGATGGGACATAATAATAATCTTGGTCTCTTGCAAAACTTTGTATTACCACGTATCTAGGGTGTAGTGGTTATCACGTCCGCCTAACACGCGGAAGGTCCTAGGTTCGAGCCCTGGTAGATATATGTTTTGACCATCGTGATGGGACATAATAATAATCTAGATCTCTTGCAAAACTTTGCATTATCACGTATCTATGGTGTAGTGGTTATCACGTCCGCCTAACACGCGGAAGGTCCCAGGTTCGAGCCCTTGTAGATACATGTTTAGACCATCGTGATGGGACATAATAATAAGCTAGATCTCTTGCAAAACTTTGTATTATCCCGTATCTATGGTGTAGTGGTTATTACGTCCGCCTAACACGCGGAAGGTCCCAGGTTCGAGCCCTTGTAGATACATGTTTAGACCATCGTGATGGGACATAATAATAAGCTAGATCTCTTCAAAAACTCAAAATAACCACGTATCTATGGAATTGTGTTTATCACGTCCGCCTAACACGCGGAAGGTTCCAGGTTCGAGCCCTGGTAGATACATGTTTTGACCATCGTGATGGGACATAATAATAATCTAGATCTCTTGCAAAACTTTGTTTTATCACGTATCTATGGTGTAGTGGTTATCACGTCCGTCTAACACGCGGAAGGTCCCAGGTTCGAGCCCTAGTAGATACATGTTTTGACCATCGTGATGGGACATAATAATAATCTAGATCTCTTGCAAAACTTTGCATTATCACGTATCTATGGTGTAGTGGTTATCACGTCCGCCTAACACGCGGAAGGTCCCAGGTTCGAGCCTTGGTAGATACATGTTTTGACCATTGTGATGGGACATAATAATAATCTTGGTCTCTTGCAAAACTTTGTATTACCACGTATCTAGGGTGTAGTGGTTATCACGTCCGCCTAACACGCGGAAGGTCCTAGGTTCGAGCCCTGGTAGATATATGTTTTGACCATCGTGATGGGACATAATAATAATCTAGATCTCTTGCAAAACTTTGCATTATCACGTATCTATGGTGTAGTGGTTATCACGTCCGCCTAACACGCGGAAGGTCCCAGGTTCGAGCCCTTGTAGATACATGTTTAGACCATCGTGATGGGACATAATAATAAGCTAGCTCTCTTCAAAAACTGAAAATAACCACGTATTTATGGAATTGTAGTTATCAAATCCGTTTTACACGCGTAAGGTCCCAGGTTCGAGCCCTAGTAGATATATGTTTTGACCATCGTGATGGGACATAATAATAATCTAGATCTCTTGCAAAACGTTGTACTATCACGAATCTATGGTGTAGTGGTTATCACGTCCGCCTAACACGCGGAAGGTCCCAGGTTCGAGCCCTGGTAGATACATGTTTTGACCATCGTGATGGGACATAATAATAATCTAGATCTCTTGCAAAACTTTGTATTATCCCGTATCTATGGTGTAGTGGTTATTACGTCCGCCTAACACGCGGAAGGTCCCAGGTTCGAGCCCTTGTATACACATGTTTTGACCATCTTGATGGGACATAAGAATAATCTAGATATCTTGCAAAACTTTGTTTTATCACGTATCTATGGTGTAGTGGTTATCACGTCCGTCTAACACGCGGAAGGTCCCAGGTTCGAGCCCTAGTAGATACATGTTTTGACCATCGTGATGGGACATAATAATAATCTAGATCTCTTGCAAAACTTTGCATTATCACGTATCTATGGTGTAGTGGTTATCACGTCCGCCTAACACGCGGAAGGTCCCAGGTTCGAGCCTTGGTAGATACATGTTTTGACCATTGTGATGGGACATAATAATAATCTTGGTCTCTTGCAAAACTTTGTATTACCACGTATCTAGGGTGTAGTGGTTATCACGTCCGCCTAACACGCGGAAGGTCCTAGGTTCGAGCCCTGGTAGATATATGTTTTGACCATCGTGATGGGACATAATAATAATCTAGATCTCTTGCAAAACTTTGCATTATCACGTATCTATGGTGTAGTGGTTATCACGTCCGCCTAACACGCGGAAGGTCCCAGGTTCGAGCCCTTGTAGATACATGTTTAGACCATCGTGATGGGACATAATAATAAGCTAGCTCTCTTCAAAAACTGAAAATAACCACGTATTTATGGAATTGTAGTTATCAAATCCGTTTTACACGCGTAAGGTCCCAGGTTCGAGCCCTAGTAGATACATGTTTTGACCATCGTGATGGGACATAATAATAATCTAGATCTCTTGCAAAACTTTGTATTATCCCGCATCTATGGTGTAGTGGTTATCACGTCCGCCTAACACGCGGAAGGTCCCAGGTTCGAGCCCTGGTAGATACATGTTTTGACCATCGTGATGGGACAAAATAATAATCTAGATCTCTTGCAAAACTTTGTATTATCACGTATCTATGGTGTAGTGGTTATCAAGTCCGCCTAACACGCGGAAGGTCCCAGGTTCGAGCCCTGGAAGATACATGTTTATACCATCGTGATGGGATATAATAATAAGCTAGCTCTCTTCAAAAACTGAAAATAACTACGTATGTATGGAATTGTAGTTATCAAATCCGTTTTACACGCGTAAGGTCCCAGGTTCGAGCCCTAGTAGATACATGTTTTGACCATCGTGATGGGACATAATAATAATCTACATCTCTTGCAAAACTTTGTTTTATCACGTATCTATGGTGTAGTGGTTATCACGTCCGCCTAACACGCTGAAGGTCCCAGGTTCGAGCCCTGGTAGATACATGTTTTGACCATCGTGATGGGACATAATAATAATCTAGATCTCTTGCAAAACTTTGTATTATCACGTATCTATGGTGTAGTGGTTATCAACTTCCGCCTAACACGCGGAAGGTCCCAGGTTCGACCCCTGGAAGATACATGTTTATACCATCGTGATGGGACATAATAATAAGCTAGCTCTCTTCAAAAACTGAAAATAACCACGTATTTATGGAATTGTAGTTATCAAATCCGTTTTACACGCGTAAGGTCCCAGGTTCGAGCCCTGGTAGATACATGTTTTGACCATCGTGATGGGACATAATAATAATCTAGATCTCTTGCAAAACTTTGTATTATCCCGCATCTATGGTGTAGTGGTTATCACGTCCGCCTAACACGCGAAAGGTCCCAGGTTCGAGCCCTGGTAGATACATGTTTTGACCATCGTGATGGGACAAAATAATAATCTAGATCTCTTGCAAAACTTTGTATTATCACGTATCTATGGTGTAGTGGTTATCACGTCCGCCTAACACGCGGAAGGTCCCAGGTTCGAGCCCTGGAAGATACATGTTTATACCATCGTGATGGGATATAATAATAAGCTAGCTCTCTTCAAAAGCTGAAAGTAACTACGTATGTATGGAATTGTAGTTATCAAATCCGTTTTACACGCGTAAGGTCCCAGGTTCGAGCCCTAGTAGATACATGTTTTGACCATCGTGATGGGACATAATAATAATCTACATCTCTTGCAAAACTTTGTTTTATCGCGTATCTATGGTGTAGTGGTTATCACGTCCGCCTAACACGCTGAAGGTCCCAGGTTCGAGCCCTGGTAGATACATGTTTTGACCATCGTGATGGGACATAATAATAATCTAGATCTCTTGCAAAACTTTGTATTATCACGTATCTATGGTGTAGTGGTTATCACGTCCGCCTAACACGCGGAAGGTCCTAGGTTCGACCCCTGGAAGATACATGTTTATACCATCGTGATGGGACATAATAATAATCTAGATCTCTTGCAAAACGTTGTACTATCACGAATCTATGGTGTAGTGGTTATCACGTCCGCCTAACACGCGGAAGGTCCCAGGTTCGAGCCCTGGTAGATACATGTTTTGACCATCGTGATGGGACATAGCAATAATCTAGATCTCTTGCAAAACGTTGTATTATCCCGGATCTATGGTGTAGTGGTTATCACGTCCGCCTAACACGCGGAAGGTCCCAGGTTCGAGCCCTGGTAGATACATGTTTTGACCATCGTGATGGGACATAGCAATAATCTAGATCTCTTGCAAAACGTTGTATTATCCCGGATCTATGGTGTAGTGGTTATTACGTCCGCCTAACACGCGGAAGGTCCCAGGTTCGAGCCCTTGTATACACATGTTTTGACCATCGTGATGGGAGAAAATAATAATCTAGATCTCTTGCAAAACTTTGTATTATCACGTATCTATGGTGTAGTGGTTATCACGTCCGCCTAACACGCGGAAGGTCCCAGGTTCGAGCCCTGGTAGATATATGTTTTGACCATCGTGATGGGACATAATAATAATCTAGATCTCTTGCAAAACGTTGTACTATCACGAATCTATGGTGTAGTGGTTATCACGTCCGCCTAACACGCGGAAGGTACCAGGTTCGAGCCCTGGTAGATACATGTTTTGACCATCGTGATGGGACATAGCAATAATCTAGATCTCTTGCAAAACGTTGTATTATCCCGGATCTATGGTGTAGTGGTTATTACGTCCGCCTAACACGCGGAAGGTCCCAGGTTCGAGCCCTTGTATACACATGTTTTGACCATCGTGATGGGAGAAAATAATAATCTAGATCTCTTGCAAAACTTTGTATTACCACGTATCTATGGTGTAGTGGTTATCACGTCTGCCTAACACGCGGAAGGTCCCAGGTTCGAGCTCTGGTAGATACATGTTTTGCCCATTGTGATGGGACATAATAATAATCTAGGTCTCTTGCAAAACTTTGTATTATCACGTATCTATGGTGTAGTGGTTATCACGTCCGCCTAACACGCCGAAGGTCCCAGGTTCGAGCCCTGGAAGATACATGTTTATACCATCGTGATGGGATATAATAATAAGCTAGCTCTCTTCAAAAACTGAAATTAACTACGTATGTATGGAATTGTAGTTATCAAATCCGTTTTACACGCGTAAGGTCCCAGGTTCGAGCCCTAGTAGATACATGTTTTGACCATCGTGATGGGACATAATAATAATCTACATCTCTTGCAAAACTTTGTTTTATCACGTATCTATGGTGTAGTGGTTATCACGTCCGCCTAACACGCGGAAGGTCCCAGGTTCGAGCCCTGGTAGATACATGTTTTGACCATAGTGATGGGACAAAATAATAATCTAGATCTCTTGCAAAACTTTGTCTTATCACGTATCTATGGTGTAGTGGTTATCACGTCCGCCTAACACGCGGAAGGTCCCAGGTTCGAGCCCTGGAAGATACATGTTTATACCATCGTGATGGGATATAATAATAAGCTAGCTCTCTTCAAAAACTGAAAATAACTATGTATGTATGGAATTGTAGTTATCAAATCCGTTTTACACGCGTAAGGTCCCAGGTTCGAGCCCTAGTAGATACATGTTTTGACCATCGTGATGGGACATAATAATAATCTACATCTCTTGCAAAACTTTGTTTTATCACGTATCTATGGTGTAGTGGTTATCACGTCCGCCTAACACGCTGAAGGTCCCAGGTTCGAGCCCTGGTAGATACATGTTTTGACCATCGTGATGGGACATAATAATAATCTAGATCTCTTGCAAAACTTTGTATTATCACGTATCTATGGTGTAGTGGTTATCACGTCCGCCTAACACGCGGAAGGTCCCAGGTTCGACCCCTGGAAGATACATGTTTATACCATCGTGATGGGACATAATAATAAGCTAGCTCTCTTCAAAAACTGAAAATAACCACGTATTTATGGAATTGTAGTTATCAAATCCGTTTTACACGCGTAAGGTCCCAGGTTCGAGCCCTAGTAGATACATGTTTTGACCATCGTGATGGGACATAATAATAATCTAGATCTCTTGCAAAACTTTGTATTATCACGTATCTATGGTGTAGTGGTTATCACGTCCGCCTAACACGCGGAAGGTCCCAGGTTCGAGCCCTGGTAGGTAAATGTTTAGACCATCGTGATGGGACATAATAATAAGCTAGCTCTCTTCAAAAACTCAAAATAACCACGTATCTATGGAATTGTGTTTATCACGTCCGCCAAACACGCGGAAGGTCCCAGGTTCAAGCCCTGGTAGATACATGTTTTGACCATCGTGATGGGACAAAATAATAATCTATATCTCTTGCAAAACTTTGTATTATCACGTATCTATGGTGTAGTGGTTATCACGTCCGCCTAACACGCGGAAGGTCCCAGGTTCGAGCCCTGGAAGATACATGTTTATACCATCGTGATGGGATATAATAATAAGCTAGCTCTCTTCAAAAACTGAAAATAACTACGTATGTATGGAATTGTAGTTATCAAATCCGTTTTACACGCGTAAGGTCCCAGGTTCGAGCCCTAGTAGATACATGTTTTGACCATCGTGATGGGACATAATAATAATCTACATCTCTTGCAAAACTTTGTTTTATCACGTATCTATGGTGTAGTGGTTATCACGTCCGCCTAACACGCGGAAGGTCCCAGGTTCGGCCCCTGGAAGATACATGTTTATACCATCGTGATGGGACATAATAATAAGCTAGCTCTCTTCAAAAACTGAAAATAACCACGTATTTATGGAATTGTAGTTATCAAATCCGTTTTACACGCGTAAGGTCCCAGGTTCGAGCCCTAGTAGATACATGTTTTGACCATCGTGATGGGACATAATAATAATCTAGATCTCTTGCAAAACTTTGTATTATCACGTATCTATGGTGTAGTGGTTATCACGTCCGCCTAACACGCGGAAGGTCCCAGGTTCGAGCCCTGGTAGATAAATGTTTAGACCATCGTGATGGGACATAATAATAAGCTAGCTCTCTTCAAAAACTCAAAATAACCACGTATCTATGGAATTGTGTTTATCACGTCCGCCAAACACGCGGAAGGTCCCAGGTTCAAGCCCTGGTAGATACATGTTTTGACCATCGTGATGGGACAAAATAATAATCTATATCTCTTGCAAAACTTTGTATTATCACGTATCTATGGTGTAGTGGTTATCACGTCCGCCTAACACGCGGAAGGTCCCAGGTTCGAGCCCTGGAAGATACATGTTTATACCATCGTGATGGGATATAATAATAAGCTAGCTCTCTTCAAAAACTGAAAATAACTACGTATGTATGGAATTGTAGTTATCAAATCCGTTTTACACGCGTAAGGTCCCAGGTTCGAGCCCTAGTAGATACATGTTTTGACCATCGTGATGGGACATAATAATAATCTACATCTCTTGCAAAACTTTGTTTTATCACGTATCTATGGTGTAGTGGTTATCACGTCCGCCTAACACGCGGAAGGTCCCAGGTTCGGCCCCTGGAAGATACATGTTTATACCATCGTGATGGGACATAATAATAAGCTAGCTCTCTTCAAAAACTGAAAATAACCACGTATTTATGGAATTGTAGTTATCAAATCCGTTTTACACGCGTAAGGTCCCAGGTTCGAGCCCTAGTAGATACATGTTTTGACCATCGTGATGGGACATAATAATAATCTAGATCTCTTGCAAAACTTTGTATTATCACGTATCTATGGTGTAGTGGTTATCACGTCCGCCTAACACGCGGAAGGTCCCAGGTTCGAGCCCTGGTAGATAAATGTTTAGACCATCGTGATGGGACATAATAATAAGCTAGCTCTCTTCAAAAACTCAAAATAACCACGTATCTATGGAATTGTGTTTATCACGTCCGCCAAACACGCGGAAGGTCCCAGGTTCAAGCCCTGGTAGATACATGTTTTGACCATCGTGATGGGACAAAATAATAATCTATATCTCTTGCAAAACTTTGTATTATCACGTATCTATGGTGTAGTGGTTATCACGTCCGCCTAACACGCGGAAGGTCCCAGGTTCGAGCCCTGGAAGATACATGTTTATACCATCGTGATGGGATATAATAATAAGCTAGCTCTCTTCAAAAACTGAAAATAACTACGTATGTATGGAATTGTAGTTATCAAATCCGTTTTACACGCGTAAGGTCCCAGGTTCGAGCCCTAGTAGATACATGTTTTGACCATCGTGATGGGACATAATAATAATCTACATCTCTTGCAAAACTTTGTTTTATCACGTATCTATGGTGTAGTGGTTATCACGTCCGCCTAACACGCTGAAGGTCCCAGGTTCGAGCCCTGGTAGATACATGTTTTGACCATCGTGATGGGACATAATAATAATCTAGATCTCTTGCAAAACTTTGTATTATCACGTATCTATGGTGTAGTGGTTATCACGTCCGCCTAACACGCGGAAGGTCCTAGGTTCGACCCCTGGAAGATACATGTTTATACCATCGTGATGGGACATAATAATAAGCTAGCTCTCTTCAAAAACTGAAAATAACCACGTATTTATGGAATTGTAGTTATCAAATCCGTTTTACACGCGTAAGGTCCCAGGTTCGAGCCCTAGTAGATACATGTTTTGACCATCGTGATGGGACATAATAATAATCTAGATCTCTTGCAAAACTTTGTATTATCACGTATCTATGGTGTAGTGGTTATCACGTCCGCCTAACACGCGGAAGGTCCCAGGTTCGAGCCCTGGTAGATAAATGTTTAGACCATCGTGATGGGACATAATAATAAGCTAGCTCTCTTCAAAAACTCAAAATAACCACGTATCTATGGAATTGTGTTTATCACGTCCGCCAAACACGCGGAAGGTCCCAGGTTCAAGCCCTGGTAGATACATGTTTTGACCATCGTGATGGGACAAAATAATAATCTATATCTCTGGCAAAACTTTGTATTATCACGTATCTATGGTGTAGTGGTTATCACGTCCGCCTAACACGCGGAAGGTCCCAGGTTCGAGCCCTGGAAGATACATGTTTATACCATCGTGATGGGATATAATAATAAGCTAGCTCTCTTCAAAAACTGAAAATAACTACGTATGTATGGAATTGTAGTTATCAAATCCGTTTTACACGCGTAAGGTCCCAGGTTCGAGCCCTAGTAGATACATGTTTTGACCATCGTGATGGGACATAATAATAATCTACATCTCTTGCAAAACTTTGTTTTATCACGTATCTATGGTGTAGTGGTTATCACGTCCGCCTAACACGCGGAAGGTCCCAGGTTCGGCCCCTGGAAGATACATGTTTATACCATCGTGATGGGACATAATAATAAGCTAGCTCTCTTCAAAAACTGAAAATAACCACGTATTTATGGAATTGTAGTTATCAAATCCGTTTTACACGCGTAAGGTCCCAGGTTCGAGCCCTAGTAGATACATGTTTTGACCATCGTGATGGGACATAATAATAATCTAGATCTCTTGCAAAACTTTGTATTATCACGTATCTATGGTGTAGTGGTTATCACGTCCGCCTAACACGCGGAAGGTCCCAGGTTCGAGCCCTGGTAGATAAATGTTTAGACCATCGTGATGGGACATAATAATAAGCTAGCTCTCTTCAAAAACTCAAAATAACCACGTATCTATGGAATTGTGTTTATCACGTCCGCCAAACACGCGGAAGGTCCCAGGTTCAAGCCCTGGTAGATACATGTTTTGACCATCGTGATGGGACAAAATAATAATCTATATCTCTTGCAAAACTTTGTATTATCACGTATCTATGGTGTAGTGGTTATCACGTCCGCCTAACACGCGGAAGGTCCCAGGTTCGAGCCCTGGAAGATACATGTTTATACCATCGTGATGGGATATAATAATAAGCTAGCTCTCTTCAAAAACTGAAAATAACTACGTATGTATGGAATTGTAGTTATCAAATCCGTTTTACACGCGTAAGGTCCCAGGTTCGAGCCCTAGTAGATACATGTTTTGACCATCGTGATGGGACATAATAATAATCTACATCTCTTGCAAAACTTTGTTTTATCACGTATCTATGGTGTAGTGGTTATCACGTCCGCCTAACACGCTGAAGGTCCCAGGTTCGAGCCCTGGTAGATACATGTTTTGACCATCGTGATGGGACATAATAATAATCTAGATCTCTTGCAAAACTTTGTATTATCACGTATCTATGGTGTAGTGGTTATCACGTCCGCCTAACACGCGGAAGGTCCTAGGTTCGACCCCTGGAAGATACATGTTTATACCATCGTGATGGGACATAATAATAAGCTAGCTCTCTTCAAAAACTGAAAATAACCACGTATTTATGGAATTGTAGTTATCAAATCCGTTTTACACGCGTAAGGTCCCAGGTTCGAGCCCTAGTAGATACATGTTTTGACCATCGTGATGGGACATAATAATAATCTAGATCTCTTGCAAAACTTTGTATTATCACGTATCTATGGTGTAGTGGTTATCACGTCCGCCTAACACGCGGAAGGTCCCAGGTTCGAGCCCTGGTAGATAAATGTTTAGACCATCGTGATGGGACATAATAATAAGCTAGCTCTCTTCAAAAACTCAAAATAACCACGTATCTATGGAATTGTGTTTATCACGTCCGCCAAACACGCGGAAGGTCCCAGGTTCAAGCCCTGGTAGATACATGTTTTGACCATCGTGATGGGACAAAATAATAATCTATATCTCTGGCAAAACTTTGTATTATCACGTATCTATGGTGTAGTGGTTATCACGTCCGCCTAACACGCGGAAGGTCCCAGGTTCGAGCCCTGGAAGATACATGTTTATACCATCGTGATGGGATATAATAATAAGCTAGCTCTCTTCAAAAACTGAAAATAACTACGTATGTATGGAATTGTAGTTATCAAATCCGTTTTACACGCGTAAGGTCCCAGGTTCGAGCCCTAGTAGATACATGTTTTGACCATCGTGATGGGACATAATAATAATCTACATCTCTTGCAAAACTTTGTTTTATCACGTATCTATGGTGTAGTGGTTATCACGTCCGCCTAACACGCTGAAGGTCCCAGGTTCGAGCCCTGGTAGATACATGTTTTGACCATCGTGATGGGACATAATAATAATCTAGATCTCTTGCAAAACTTTGTATTATCACGTATCTATGGTGTAGTGGTTATCACGTCCGCCTAACACGCGGAAGGTCCTAGGTTCGACCCCTGGAAGATACATGTTTATACCATCGTGATGGGACATAATAATAAGCTAGCTCTCTTCAAAAACTGAAAATAACCACGTATTTATGGAATTGTAGTTATCAAATCCGTTTTACACGCGTAAGGTCCCAGGTTCGAGCCCTAGTAGATACATGTTTTGACCATCGTGATGGTACATAATAATAATCTAGATCTCTTGCAAAACTTTGTATTATCACGTATCTATGGTGTAGTGGTTATCACGTCCGCCTAACACGCGGAAGGTCCCAGGTTCGAGCCCTGGTAGATAAATGTTTAGACCATCGTGATGGGACATAATAATAAGCTAGCTCTCTTCAAAAACTCAAAATAACCACGTATCTATGGAATTGTGTTTATCACGTCCGCCAAACACGCGGAAGGTCCCAGGTTCAAGCCCTGGTAGATACATGTTTTGACCATCGTGATGGGACAAAATAATAATCTATATCTCTTGCAAAACTTTGTATTATCACGTATCTATGGTGTAGTGGTTATCACGTCCGCCTAACACGCGGAAGGTCCCAGGTTCGAGCCCTGGAAGATAAATGTTTATACCATCGTGATGGGATATAATAATAAGCTAGCTCTCTTCAAAAACTGAAAATAACTACGTGTGTATGGAATTGTAGTTATCAAATCCGTTTTACACGCGTAAGGTCCCAGGTTCGAGCCCTAGTAGATACATGTTTTGACCATCGTGATGGTACATAATAATAATCTAGATCTCTTGCAAAACTTTGTATTGTAACATGGCTGCCAGAATCTTTGGAGCTTCCACTCCTTGGTTCTGGCAGGGCATATCTAGCCTCCATGTTACAAGCCACTCCCCCTTCCACAGTTGTAATCTAGATTAAATTAGAATGCTGTTATCAGTTATCTGTTGATGGTTGAAGAGACCAGTTCTCTCCTTTGTTGAACTAAAGTAGTTTAATCGGAGTTTTTCTGTATTAACCAAGTTGGGTTACGGGATCGTTATCCCTTTGTTATTTCATTAATAAACCAAAGAAGAATATTCTTCTTAAATTGGATAATTAAAGTAAGTTGTCTTGATTCTTTTTTATGGCCCTCGGGAGATACTCCCTTAGTTAAATTATTCTACGGAGGGTTACAATAGGAATGCTATTTTATAAACAATGAAAAAAAACCTCGAAATTCTAAATTAGCTGGGGTCATCTTATAATGAATATAGTAATACTAATTCTTGTCACTAGAAGGCGGTAAAAAGTCATATGACTGGGTCATCTTGTTCTATTCTCGAATTTGGTATCGACCGCGTTCACGACTGAGTCTACAAAGAAATTTGCTGGTTTTTTAGCCAGTCTATTTAATTTTTTTTTTCTTTTAGACTAGATAGGTTGTAAGTGTTTTCGTCTTCCGACGTTTCTTCCGAATCGGTTTCGGGAACGCGTTTTGAAATATCGCTTATCTTTTTTTTAAGCATTTTTATTTTCTTCCTGTTTTTTTTTTACCGTCAATTTCGTCATAGGGCCTAGACTGTTCACTAGAATCCGATTCAGACGAGGAGCTAGAGTCCCGCGACGAATTAGGATCGCTTTCCGAATTCAATTCTTCATCAGCACTCCATTCCGAATTTGATTCTTCGTTATAATCCGATTCCGAATTCGAGTCTTCATAATTACTCGATTTTGAATTAAATATGATCTTTTCGATTCGCTTGACGTTTCTTTTATATCTAACCTTACTGTCAAAGCCTTCGTTTGAATCTGTTTCGGAAGTAGCAATCTCGCCGTTGCGAGATTTCCGCGCCGCGTCATTTGCGACGGTGTTTGGATCGGATTCTACGGCTGGCTCGTTTTCCGAGATTTGGACGAGTTCTGTTTCTTTTTCTCGGTCATCCTTTTTTTCCGATGAAGGATGAGCTACCTCACCTCATTAGTTTGCGAAGGTGGAAAATCGTTCGCCGCTAGCGGAGTTAGTGAATGGTACCCTATTAGATCGTCCGTCAGCGGCGGGGTCGGTGGATTGTAAGCTTGTAGATCGTATGTTTATTGGTGGTAAGCTTGTGGATGGCACATCTGAGGATGGTACGCTGGCGGGTTGTTCGCTGTTAAATCACAGTTTCGCGAAAAACCCGAATCGAGCGCTCGAGAGTAGTCCGTAGGAGCTTCGTAATTTTCGAGATACTGAGTCGCCATGAGATTTTCGTTAAATTGAAAACGAGAGTTTACCTCTTGGACATTTTCGCCGTGGCTATTATTAACCGTTAAATTATAGATATTCGTGAGGCTTTGATTTTGATATTCTTGGGACCCGACAGTCTGTAAAATGGCATCGATATTTTTGCCTAAGCTCTTATCGTACTGAAGTTCGAGGATATCAAAGGTTTCGCTATAAGGAAGCGATGGTTCCATATCAAAACTCATCGTAAAATCGTCCATGTTAGTCTCCATCTGTAGATAATGAGGAAAAAATATCAAAGTAGAAATTAGTACGAGCAACATAATTAAGTCTCGAGATATACAGTGTGGAAAAGATCAGAGTGCCCACATTTTTCGGACATTTTATAACAAAAAAACTCGAGTTCAATGAGGAAATTAATTGTAGTACATTTTCCAGACTCATGGAAATTTAATTAAAGAATTCTCTGGCATCCACTAAACAAATCGTCCATCTAGTTTCAAATTATCACAAAAATGAGAATTTGTATGAAATCAATACAATAATGTTAATGAAAAATTAGTGTTTGTAAGATATCATAAATTTTGCAAGATTAATCCTGTAACAAACAGGAAATTAATGCCCTTTAGCGCAAATGTTCGATGTCTCTACCATCTTGATGTAGACATTCTTCAAGCCTACTGGCCATTGATTCGCGGGCGTGGCGAAGCATTCCTGGGGTGATGTTGGCAATGGCGATTCTTATTCTGGCTTTAAGGTCGTCGGGTGAATCTGTTTCAGTTGCGTATACCTTTCCGTTGAGGAAGAAATCTAACGGAGTTAGGTCAGGAGACCTTGGAGGCCAGGGCGTTGGTCCACCCCTACCAATCCATCGGTTAGGAAACTCCTTATTCAGCCACTCTCTTACGGGTACGGCGAAGTGCGGTGGCGCCATCCTGTTGAAACCACATATCCCTCACTACTGCCAAGGGTAAATTATTAATGGCATCAGTAAATTCTTGACGCAAAAACTTCAATTAACGTTGCCCGGTGATGTTTTCGTCAAAAATGAATGGCCCAATGATTCTGTCGACAATGATGCCAACCCACACATTGGTTTTCAAACGCCCCTGATAATAATGCTCCCGAAACCAGTGAGGATTTTGATGCGACCAATAGTGAAAGTTATGTCTGTTGACTGTTCCATCTTGATAGAATGTAGCTTCGTCAGAGAACATAACCTTGCTAAGTAAACCTGGAATTTCTTCATCGAGGAACCGCATTGGTATACAAAAGTCCTGACGCCTAAGATAGTCATCCCCTGTTATCGCTTGGTGTAGGTGATTTCGATAAGGATGAATCGGTTCCGATGCAAAATGGACAGATATGTACGATGGCTAATGCCACACTCGTCTCGTACCGCTCTACTGCTGGTGTGAGGGTCGACTTCGAACCTTGCCACAATGTCCATCTCTCGGGCTTTGTTTCCAACTATCCGGTAACCCTACGTTGACGTTTTTTGAACCGTAAAGCTACCTTTTGCTAGTAGGTTAGCTTCTAGCTTACCAAAAGTCCTTCGAGCAGGTGGCCTTCGGTTCGGAAAGCGTTCGGTGTACAAAATAACTGTCAGGCGAGAATTTCCTCGGCATTCACCCATAACGTAAATCATATCGAACTTTTCGCGATTAGTAAAACGCGCCATCATAACGAAGAACCAAGCTAATTTAATTCGTAGGTGGGGCACACTTCCGAAGTAAACTACCGTAAGATAACCTCGTATTTACGGCCTAGAGGCCACAAATCTAAAAAATAACCCTTAATGCACATTGACCCTTGTTAACAGCCGCAATAGTTCTGCCTTTCATGGCAGTAGGTGTTTTTTTGTTGTCGTTAGAAGGACATTAATTTCCTGTTTGTTGCAGGATTAATCTTGCAACATTTATGATAAAAAGCAAATTTTTCATTAACATTATTGTATTGATTTCTTACAAATTCTCATTTTTGTGATAATTTGAAACTACATGAACGATTTGTTTAGTGGATGCCAGAGAATTCTTTAATTAAATTTCCATGAGTCTGGAAAATGTACTACAATTAATTTCCTCATTGATCTCGCGTTTATTTTCATAAAATGTCCGAAAAATTTGGGCACTCTGATCTTTTCCACACTGTATAGATCGTTCAAAAACAAACAAACATAAAAACTAAGGATAATTAAATCTCGACATGTAATTTGCGCGGGAGGGCTCATGCTTGGCCTTATTGTCATATTAGAAATATAACTAACAGCGCTCTAGCGAGCGAAATTATATTTTGGGACATTAGCTGTTGCCACTAAATTAGTTGATAGATTCATACGTCCTTGACTAAGAGAATCCGGCAATATTGGTATTGTATTTTGTATTCGAGACATCGCATTGGGCGAATTAGCAGCTAGGTTAGAAAATTATTTGGCGGCGTTTGAGTATCCCCCCCTTTATTAGCTACAAAAACTATGATGAATCCTACACGGGAAGGGGGGTGGAGTGGACGGCGGTGATCCTAATTATAGAGTGGGGGAGGAGGAATGCATACTATAGCTGTCATGAAAGTTTCAATGGATTCGGCTAGTGAAGATTGAAGAAGAACCATTGTCGACACGAACGAAAGCCTTTTGGGACAATGGGTCAATGCTTATTTTAGATAGCGCTAATTAATTCGATTAAAGGATTTGAAGAAAATGTAGGAAAGAGTTTAAGAAAAAAAAATTAAAAAATTTCCAATATGAAGCAACTTTACCCCCGGAAAGAAGATGCGCAATTTTTCGTTCATAATAATTATGAGGTAATAAAAAAGCGAACTTTGAATTTAATCAAAAAATTAAAATCTAATCAAAGTCAGTTAAAAACGTAAGACGAGGTTATTGAAAGAGTATTGAATAAGTTTGAATATCTCCAAAAGGACCTATTATGTTATTAATCATATCATCAGAGAGCGTTTAAGGAGGAGACTGAGAGAGAGAGAGAAATACAACAAAGTTAAGAATAGATTAAGATTCATCTGGTTACGCGAAAGCCGTGACCTCGGTAAATGTTTGTTTGGTGGAGTCAGGAACATATTTATTACTAGTTTTTTTTTGTACTGGTGCTGACATGTTTATATTTTTCACGTGGGATTTCATGTAATTATCGGGGGAGAGGGGTAAATGTCCAAACGAAGCTTTAATGTCGTTTTTTACAAACTAATAAGACAGCAGGACGAAAGGTCCTAGGCAACAGAAGTAATACGCAATTCGTCCGTTTGGACATGTATCATAAATAAAAAGGTGAAAGGTTAATATTTAAAGCGTTCTTTCGAGAAACCGAATTGCATGAAATCCAAATGAAAACTAACGAAGACATCAGGGCGAAAGGTCCGTGGTAACAGACTGAGACTGTTTCGCGTTTTTGGCAACCCTTTGTTCTTTAATTGGGAGAGTCTATTAAGTAATTATAACGGACTGAAACATTATAATTACTGTCGGTGTGATACGTGTGTTTGAAATTAATTTAGTTTATTTTCGCACCAGAGTTTATTTATTTTAGCTTATTAAATGTTTGCTCAAGATTTTAATCAAATGCACAGAAAGTTTAAATTCAATTGTTTTTTATAAATAAAAACCGCTTGCTCAAAAAGTTCTATTAATTTCGTAATTTGGGTTTTCGTTTTCAAACCCGCCCGCACAGTAAAGTTCTTAAGTTATTTTTTAATTTAAGTTTTTAACCCGCTCGCACGGTTCTTTTAAAATTTTATTTACCTCTTTAGGTTATGCTCGCTCTAATTTTAACTCGTTTTTATTTTCTACCGCTCAGTAATTTTCTTCTCGAGGTTCATGCCCTGTTTCTTTGAGTTTTCGGACCGCACCGACTAATTTTGCTCAAACGTTTTCTTATTATTATCTCTTAGGTTGGGACCTATTGGCTATTTTTCTTAAAAACTTTTTTTCCCATGTTTTTTACTGTGTCTTTTCCGCTAGCAGCGCTGTTTACCTGTCTCACTAAATTTTCAATTTTTACCTACGTAAAGGGTTTTTAGTATGTTTTCCACTCTTTGGAACCCCCCCTTCCCAACAGGGTGCTCTATTTTTAAACTATTTTTGTCCACTTTACCCTAAAAAAAAATAAGATATATTTTGGCACGGAAATATTTTACAAATACATTGAATAGGAAATTTTAATCAAATTTTACACAAACAACTAAGAATTACCAAAAAAATATAATAATAATAAAAAATACAAAAAGTTATCAACTATATTAAGATAATAATGCTACTAATGAATTAATTAAAAATGTTTAAAAAAGTTTACAAAATATTTTTAACAGAGACTGAGAATGAGAGTGAAAGGGTTTAATTCTGAATTGAAAGAATGTTTTAACGATTAAGTCTCGAGTTATAAATAACCAGGGAAGAACGGGGAAAAAACCTTTATTCTTTGCTCCTAAAATCTAGCAAATTACCTTATTCAATAGTTTTATTTATTAATAAATTAACGCTTAAAAAAGAACACTTACTTTCGAAAGAAGACGGCGATACTTTTCATCGGGAGCCGAAACTATAGGCCCGGAAGTTCAAATAAACGTCGAAGAATGTCACTCCGAAACGCGAAGATTTATTATTTATACCAAGAAATTGTACACGTAAAATTTATAAGCCACTCATTTAAGCTAGAGATTAAGAAAATTACGTTCTTCCTACTGATTAGTTTAAACTTTGACGATCCCTCCCTAAAAAAACATCGTCCAATATAAAACAGGCATATAAAAATCCATTAAAAATCAGTTAAAAGCCTGATAAATTTCCTTTAAAATTTCACTATATGAGGGCGAGTAAAACATTTGATAAAAGACTCAGTTAAAAATTTACAAATTTTTCGTAGTAAATACCCATTTGTTTCTTTTTCGTACGATTCATATTGGTTAGAACTAAATCTAAGGTATATATACTTTCTCCCCCCCTCGTAATTAGTAGAAAGTAATTTTTGCTCATTATTTTCAACGAATCTGGACTCGTTTAATTAAATCATAAGCATTCCTATACAAAATAGAATGAAAATGTATAAACGGTTTTGAAGATGTTTTTTTTTAACTAAAGATTTTCATTCTAATTCTAGAACATTTAAACTTTACCTCTATTATTAGAACATTAACAGAATATGGTTTAAAGACGGAAAGTTAACGAAATATGGTTTAAAATTGGAACATTACTGAATCATATTCTGAAAGCAGAATATTAGACTTATCGGTTGTTGGAAAGAGTCTGTTATGTTCATAATATCAAAGCTTCATAGGGAGAGCCACTACCTCCATATATACGTAGATAAGTTTTCCCTCCTCTGTAAGAGAGAGAGAGAGAGAGAGCAAAGAATAAAGCACTCTCCGCGCGTCCTCCAGCGAGAGCACATGTCTATTTAAAGTCCGCAAATAAGGGTTGTAATAGAATGTTCCTGATGATAATAAATTGTTGATTAGAAGTTTAGCCTTACTTTGTTGCCCAACTAACGAACACAACAAATGGCGACGGAGATGGGATTTGCCTTAAAGAATATTCCTGCAAGAAAGTAACGCTCTATGCCTCGGCCATCATACAGCAGCGTACCTTTGTTCGAAACACAAAGACCATATTTACCCCAAACAACATTCCAATCACGCAGGGAGTGGCACTGCATTTTCGTAAAGTACGCAATATATTCTAAAAGTAACAGAAATATACCACTAAGACGAAAATGGGCACGTATGGAGTATTACCGATGTTTGACGAAAATACCGATTCTTGGATAAAATATGCACCAAGATTGGATGCCTATTTCATAGCCAATGATGTAATTGATGCACCGAAGAACGCAGGCATTCTTCGTACAGTTCCATCGGCACACACGCATGACATGCTAGTCGAGTTGTACCATCCAGCTTACATTGGAACTAAAACATATGATGAATTGAAGGCATCTCTCTCCAAACATTTCGACCCCCCCAAATCATCTCGCATCATCTCAAGATATCGTTTCAACACCAGATGTAGGAAATCCAGTGAAGCAGTAAAAGAATGCATCATTGAGTTACGCAAGTTAAGCAAGAATTGCGAATTCCCAGCTGCAATTCTGGACGAATTGATCTTGGATAGACTGGTTTGCGGGATAAACCATGCAGGCAATAAGGGTATTGCGGGTGTGTGAAATAAAGTTTTGCAAATACCACCTAAAAACCGATCGTTTGCAGCTATTTTTTCTTCTGCAAAACAGTTCGATTAGAAATATCTCTGGACGACCGTTTTTATTCAAGTTTTTAAAACCTAAACGATCGATTTCAGATGAGAACATCTTCACAAAATAATGTAAATCCTATGGGAAATTCATTTGGCAAATGATCGATTTCGATAGAGTTTTTCAAAGCTAAATGAACACTTCTTCGGAGATAAAATTAAACTATCTACCTCAAAACGATGATTTAGGATATCAAAAACCGTCATATAATCAAACGTTTAGAAATTGCTGTACCGGAGGATTTTGTATAAGCGAGTATCCGTTGACTTCGCTCATTTGTTCGTAGAGTCGTTGACAGTAGAAAGATTCGGTCATGTATCCGTTCTACCATACATTTAACGCCATCTTGGCGGGTCCATCCCAGTCCGGTAAGACTCAACTGGTTCTCAAACTAATTGAGTATCGGGATGTTTGTTATGTTCTCACCTAAATTTAGTGAGATTCATTGGTATTACGGAGAATAACAACCGTTTCTTGATAGATTGAAAGGCAAAGTTATTTTCAAGGAGGGATTACCGGATTTAACCGAACATAACGATAGTAATCCCTGCCTCCTGATAATTGATGATCTAATGACCGAAAACAAATGACTGATCGGTTCCCTATTTACTAAAGGTAGTCATCACAGAAATCTGAGCGTGAGTTTCATCACGCAAAACATATTTCACCAATCTAAAGACTCTCGAGATATTTCTCTTAACGCACATTATATCCTACTCATGAAGTCACCCCGTGATAAGCAACAATTAAGTACAATTGCCAGACAAATGTTCCCTGAAAACTTGCGTTTCGTGGTCGACGCGTATCGAGACGCTACGAGTAGCCCTTTCGGCTATCTACTACTTGATATGAATAAGCGATGTCCCGAGAACCATCGCGTTAGAACCGGGATCTTCACTCACGAGTCGAGCGTCGTTTACATCCCCAGGGTATAAATTAGAAAGCCTCGTTCACGATGCGGCATTCTTCAAGAATTTTGCGCTGTTCGCTCGCAAAGAGATTTGCTCTCTGTCTTAGCTAAATCGAAACGTGGTCAGAGACGAGTTTTACTGAAAAGTGCTAAGAAATCATTAATCGACTGGACTAGGACATGAGCCGTCAAAATATACTCCTA